>NC_082666.1:87256029-87556029 GCF_025265405.1 Mesoplodon densirostris | reverse complement strand
TAACCAATTTCCTCCCTTAGTCCAAGTTTTGAAAAAAATAATTCTGGACATTATTATGATCAAAGAGAATTTATTGGACCTTCAAAATTCTTCCATCTCTTTATATCTGATTGTCAAATCTACCTATATTTTTCATGATCCAGGAGACTGCACTGCCGTCTTTGAAACAAAGCATCACAAGTTCTTACACCAATTCCATCTGTTTAATATTTTTAAAACCAGCAGAAACATGATTTCCTGGATGTCATCACAACGCAGTTAAAAGGTATTTAAAGCACTCAATTGTTTTTGTATTGTTTTGGGGCACTTACAAGTAAACAATCTTTAAAGATGGCTTTCAAAAAAAAGCATTGTGGTTAAACAAATACTAATTACATGAAGATACACTCATAGATTTTGTAAAAGGCACATTTTAAAAGCAATGATCAGAGATGTCTGTCTGCTTCAATCACCCTAATTCAGTGAGTGGGACTGGTGTTCCTCTCAGTGGGAGCTACCATCATAATGACACTTCATAGTAGGAGCCCAGTTGGATGATGCAAACTAGGATGGAAAAGAATGTCTTTATGTTCAGAAAGCAGCCCAAATCAGAAAGATTCCAAGCTGTAGTGAAAGAGTCCCATGATTTATCCTTAGACGCAAGCACTTTGTTAACTGAACAAGTTCTAACCAGATGTTAATTGAGCATAAAATTACAAAACTTGGCTGGCACCATGGCAGATTATAAATTCACTGGGTAGGAGCTAGGCTGACCTCTGTGTCCTACACTGCACCTAGCATAATTTGAGTGGTCTATAAATACTGAGTAAATGCAACTGGCAAGTATTTGGAGTTTAAAAATTACTACTAAAGGGAAAATTCCACGTCTAGTCATATTTTTCTCACTAGTATTTTATCATTAGTGATTGTTACAGTATTGTGACGCTTACAAAAAACACTTTTAAGATGTGTTAATACATCTAATCCTTGCACCAAGTACACGTTGGGTACTGTTTTCCCTATTTCCCTATAAAGAGCCTGAGACTCAGCAAGCCTTCCAAAAAAAGTGTGCGATGAGGTAGCAGAGTTATTATGTGAACCATACTCTGCTCAGAAATCTCTCTGAGGACAATCCCTCTGAGATGGTCCCAATGCCCTTTAGCCTAATTTGATCAATAAATTCAGATACATACTCAATTAGACTTGGGGCATATTAATGTCAATTAACTCACCTATTAAATTTTTTGATCCCTGGAACAGTACTAGATGCTTTTAAAGAATACAGGTGTAGATCATTTTCTTAGCCATGTATACATGTAGGCCCAGGACAGTGACAAAGATCTTTCTAATATCTTTACTGAACTCCTTTCATCCTTTTTGATTCTTGCCTCTTAATACGCATGTCGAGAGAGTGTTCAGTACCCTCTACCTCTAATCTGTCATCATCCCCTCTCTTCCAACTACTTCTCTATTCTCTAGTTTCAACCACCATCGTTCTACTGAAATGGCTTCCTTAAAGTCATCAGTGATCTTTGAATCAACAAGTTCAAACATCTTGTCTTGGTCCTCATCTCTCTTGGCTTTCCTACATCTTTTAGCATTCTGCTGATTCTTTCTTGCTAATATATTCTTTGCTGTGTCCTCTGTAAAATGTCTTTGTCCCCTGTGATTCTGCTCTCTACCTGATGATCTTGCATCTTTGCACCCACAGCTGTAAACTCTCTATTGATGGTGGTGGGGTGCTTCTTCTGAGCCAAATAACCAGCCTCAAATTCCACAGACTAGAACGAAAAACTTGCCCTCTACACTGAAGACACCCTTCCCTTCTGACTTGCCTATTCTAACAATGGGTTTATTAACATCCCAATCATCTGTAACTGAAGACTGTCTTTTTTCTGTTCTGGTTGCCAAGAACCACAATTTCTTTCTTCACAGTTGCTGAGCTTTTTTACAACATGGTTTGGGCACAGCTCTTTCAAATTACTATGCCAAAGGCACAACTTAGTGGTACTCTTAAAACTATTCAATGTGTTCCTCTCCACTTCTCACTCCTGTTACCCACTAGACTTCTTCAGCAAAATTCCTCATTATTCCCCTTCATTCAAGACAGCATGATGTAAAGAAGGAACTTATATATTTCAGATTCTCTACCCTTTGCATTTAGGGCTGAATTCACAGCTTCTTCAAACTGGAATGCATTCATCCCACATAGACTGTATTAATAAATCATTCTGAGAGAACCAGAACAAATGCTAATTTTTCCGTTTGGTTTTCCCTGATTTTCCAAGTCAAAAATACATCTCTTCCCAATAAAGTCCTTTAAAACTTGTCTGTACCATTCACATATCATAGGTTTTCTTCTTTTTGAATTGTTTCTCAATAAGTCTATGCATCTGTGTACCTATTGGGCTACCTTTGTGAACCCTTGTCTGTACCATTCACATATCATAGGTTTTCTTCTTTTTGAATTGTTTCTCAATATATCTATGCATCTGTGTACCTATGAATTGGGTTACCTTTGTATAGGTCTATCTTTCTGCAGGCCTATGTATCTATCTACCCATCATTTTATCTGTATTTATCTTCCTTTCATTAAAATATTGATTCCAGAATGTTATACACTCCTTAAGATGAGGAGGAATTTCCATTCATCCTTATTTCTGCACACTTAAAAGCACCTTACATATAATGAATTTCTAATTTGATGCATAATTAAATGAAAGATGATCAAATTGTGTCTGAATCAGGAGAAAAATATTTATAAAGAACATTAAAAGTGGTAGAATTTAAAGGACATAGAAACACAAAAGGATCATCAAGGGGATCTGAACACTGATGTCAGAAACCCAGAATAATTCATCTATGAAAGTTAAGGATCAATGACCAGTCTAGAGTTCAATAAGCCTATGAATGAGCAGAGAAAGACAGCCAGAAATAGAAGGATCCAACAAATCAGATAGGAAGCATGGTCAGGGACAAGTCCAGGAAATATAAGTGAAGAAGCAACATGACAATATTTCAAAGCAAGCCGAAGAGCCAATTCTCTGGACCACTTCCGTCTAGATCTAAACTTTTCCTTCAACCTTATATTTTGACAGTGTCACAATCCAGGGAGTTTCTAAAAGCAAGCTTTTCTTCCTAGCACTTGTTTTCATATTTCTTCTATTAACAGGAACTGTACTGATAATAAATACATGTAGGGTTTCGCTCCAATGCTAATTCATGAAGTGATAACTACACGTAAGGGACTGAGGACACTGTGACACTGTGAGGGCAACAGAATTCAACACAAGTTATATGAGAGTTTAAATGAATTTAGCCACTGATTTATTTTTTTTAATGGCACAGCATACACCAGACACTGAGCTGAACTCCATATATGGCACAAAATGAGTGAAGCATGGACCACTCTCTGGGAACATGCAGTGTATTGGAGGAGCTTGACAATAAACAGGTCCACACAAAAATGTATGACTAAATGCTGAAAAGTACAATGGAAGAGGCAAACAGGGGTGCTGAAACTTCAAATAGTTGGGTGGGGCATGCTTCCGGTTGCTTAGAGAAGCTTCTTTGAGAAGGTGATATTTGAGCTGAGATAAAATATGAAAAGCTGTTTGACAGAGGGAAGCATATTCAATTTAGAGAAAACATCATGAGCAAAAGTGGGAACATTGGTTTATTCAAGGAATCTAAACAAAGCAACTCATCTGCTGGATGGTGAGGCAGAGCGAGAGTGGTTGGAGATAAGACTGGCCAGACAGGGAACATCCGGGTATCTGGATGCACGAGACTGACAATCACAGAAACAATTAGAATGAGCAATAAAAGCCAAAATACCTTTACAGTTATATACCGAAATGATGTGAAGCTGACTTTTAGGGAAATTAACCTGAGTTGTAGGAATTCAGGCAGTCTTTAACTAAATACATTACGTGACCTATAAACTCTGACTGTACATTGTATCAGACCATATTATATACTCTGACTGTATTATCATCGCCATTAGTAATTATAAATATTTTATTTTTGGTTTGGATAATGGCTTAGAGTCTCCAAAACCAAACTCAGGCTCTCCTCATCTACCTCCAAAGCTTTCAGACTTGGTCTAATTTAGAAGCCCTCTTCATTCACTTTTTTACTACAAATTTCTCTCTCTGGAAATGACATGCAGTTAGCATCTTTGCTTCTGAAACACATTCTGAATTCAGGGTCACAGAGATGTCATTTTTAACAACACTCTCTACCTCAGATGGAAATTCTGAGTGTCTGTTGGGTTAATTGCTTCCAAAAGAGAGACAGACAAATGAGATGTTCCAATAATATGGAGTAGCTGTTACTCCTTTTTTTGGTGGAGTATCTTCAGCTTCTCCTTTGGGGTTGCTTTTCTCAGAGAACGAGAAATGCATTCCCTCTCTGAGGCCACAGGAAAGCCAGTGAGGGCACCGAGTCTAAAGGCACAGATGGGAGTCCAATGGACCTGCAAACTGCTCAGCCCTCCTTCCTCAGGGGACATCATGCTAATCATTAGCACAGTGTCTTTCTTTTCCCCTTTGACACTCCTGCCATCTGCCTGGAAGGAAGTCCTAAGCAGTCAAGATCTCAGATACTTTGATGGCTTGCTGAGCAACTGGCAAGCCTGGTCTCCTAGCCAACAGTTCTCTTTTTCTGGGAGATTGGTCTTCGCTCTGAATTGAGAGATAGAGTCAAATACATAAGTGTTCAGGAAAAATTAAACTAAAAATTCCAGAAAGCTATTTTGCTGCAACCTTCAGAAAGAGGAGAAATTCAAAACTTTCACTGAGGATCATAAATTAAATGAGGGCCTCAAGTCAAGCCATTAGGCAGCAGCCAACTACTAAGGTTCTCATTTTTAAACTTTACTCAGTGTCAAAAATTCTCCCAAGAAAGAAATCATTTACAGTGCATTAACTTTGGAGAAATGGCATCTGTTCTGGATTACAGTCAGGTGTTCTTTCTCACTTTCTAATGGTAAGATGGAATAGGATTTTATTTGCCTTGTATGTTATTTTTGTATTCCACATACATACACACAGATTCACACATGCATTGGGGTCCAATTTCAATCCTAAACTCGTACACAGGCATGTTGTCCGGATATATTTGTCAAACACAACGGTGGAACCACAAGAGGTATAATTGAATAAGGTTTCCTTCTCTTTTTTTTTGGCTGAAAAATATTTGGTTTTCTCATTAGTGGATGGAAAGAAACTGTGATAGGGAAGTCAGTCCCGATGTCCAGCCCAGGGAACTCCTGTCTGGATCCTAAGGACAGACAGCCTTGTTTTTACCTCAGGCTCTCTAGGGCACAAGGAGTAAGCTACATTGCTTTGGGACTCAAGAGATAATGGAGGACACACAGGATTGGAAAGAGGATGTCATCACACTTGAGCAGGGTCACAGGGCAGTGAGGCTCTGCTGCTGCTCTGCTCTGAGGGTGGCCCACCTATTTCCCTAGCCCAGGTCAAATGACATCTGTTGACATGGATAGCTCCCTGCAGGAAAATGCAGGTGGCTTCCGTATCTCCCTCCTGGAGGTCATTATCTTTCTCCTGGAGCATGCTTCCTTGCCCTGGGTAAGGTGATTCTGAGGTACATTTTATCCCAATTTTCAGAGGATCCTCAGGGGAGTGCACCCCCCGATTGCCCACTCATGATGGCATCTAGCTGTAGTATATACTCATGCATATTTTTTTACATCATCTCACAGTAGGCCATTAAATGCATCATTTAATGGCTTGTTTTTCTTGCCTGTCTTACTCTTCCACTTCCTTATTATGCTTTCTAAGATCAGCTCCCAAATAAACTCACTGTATCCATATCCTTCACGTGGGTCTTTTGGAAGAATCCAAAATAAAACACTTTTCTCTAGGTTCTCCTCTTTGGAATCATCAGAAGGCAGTCCTGGCACAGAGATCTCTTTTCTCATGAATAGTACGTGGTGGCAGTGACAATGGTGGGCAGTGGGCATCAATGGGAGATGTGCAGGAGTGGAACCAAAATGAATGAAGGATTCAAGTATGTATGAAATGCTCTTTGGCTAGTTTCAGGACTATTAGGGAGGGAAAGTAAAAGGAAGCAAGGCCTACCTATGTTATGAAGTCAGGGCACCTCTCAGAGGAGTAATTTATTATCATCAGAATAAAAGCACCATGAGAACCGGGGTTTTTGTTTAGTGCTGTATATTCCACCTAGAATAGTGTCTGCAACATGGAAAGTTTCCAGCCAATATGTATTGAATTAGTGTCTAAAAATGACCACCTTAGAAACTGAAGGTGGATGAAGAGTGGGGAAATTGCAATACTGTTTACACATACATATGTACTTATATGTGCACAAATTCTATACATTACCCACAAATACATGCACGAACACACACGTGGACATTGTGGCCCACAACAACTCAACCTGCATTTTTAAGTAGCTTTTAAATGTAATACAGTTTAGGCCTGTGGCCTCTTCACTTTTCAGGCTGATTCAATCTAGAATCTGGGCCTGTTTACTATCACTGAGGTACTAAGAGATGTCAGGCACATTATGTGCACTTCTCTTACTTAATTTGCAATCCTTTCTTTAATGGTTTCTAGATTCTATGTACTGTATAGTGTGACAAAAGCCTGCCATGCAAGACTTTTTAATAATCTCCTTTTTTCCTAGTATCTTCTGCTTTTTTTTTACTTAGCTAGAATGTTTCATGTGGTAAATAGTGAGGAATTAATCCACCTTTCCCTTCTTCTAAGGAGTGTCTGGTTAGTTCCAACAATGCTTTATGAATAATTTATTGTTTACTACTGATTTCAAAGAACACCTTTTTATTGATTTTAGTGAACCCCAATTGTATTTGAGTCTATTCCTAGGCTCTCTATTCTGTTCCATTGAGTTTTACCATTAGCTTTAAAATAATTTTATTGCTTTTTAAAACCACAATTTAAGAAAATATTATCATGTAGCTTCATTTTTTCCAAGTTATTTCTCAAGGCCTTATGAGGTTGAAGACAAAATGTTCTAGACTACAGTTGACTAAGATGGAAGGCAAAACGATGGCTATTTGTAAGTTTGAGTGTAACAGCACTTCATAATCTCATTACCACTTATCTCATACAAAGGAAATAATGTCACCCAATTTTAGGTCCCTGAAATTTTTAAGGTGTTTGTTCCATTCAACAACATCATCTAGTTTAATCTTTCTCTGTGTATCTTACAACTATGATTTTTAAGTTCCTCACTACCAAAGCACCTGCAGGTATGAGACCCTTTCAGCCTCTGTCTAAAATCTTCACTGTGTATTAGCTGTGAAGTATGAAATAAGTCTTCTCAGGAAATCAACTAGGTCCTTTTTTTCCTGGTAAATTGCTAAATAAAACAAACATACAAAAATTATATCTCCCCACTTTTTCAAGAAATACACAAAATTTATTTATAATAATCATTTTGATAATAACATTCATGTAGTAATTGTATTGTAAATTATACACATGAAATATTTCTGTATTCAAATATTTTTGTTTAAATGTATATGAACTCTGATGTTTGGTGACACTTACAAATGAGAAATATTTTCATCCATCTATGACATGTTAAGCCTATATGTTTACCTATATTACTTGTGCTTCAACACTATCATTACAAACACATGCATACACACACCTAATGTTAATATAAATGTGTACACATACATAATTTGGCTTATCTTTTTTCCAGCTCTTCCTGTTGAGCAAGAACTAAGGCCTTAAATGACTTTGAAACCTATCTCTGTTGACGCCAGAACTCCAATATTTGCCACCAAGTTTCTTCTTTGCCATTTTGCCTCCTCCTATTCTCTTCTCTTTAACCATCCAGTGCAAGGTCCTCCTACACCCTCTCCTCAAAATCCCAGCTCTGGAGCAAAATGTGAAAGATTTTGTATATGTGAAAAACTTATGCTGTAAAAGTATAAAGTTGTAAACAAGACTGTATATGTTTCTGAGATTTAACATGTCTAATGAACTATTACGGAGATCAGTCATTTTTTTCCTCCTTGCTTGGTGTACCTTAAACAGCTGCCTACTGTTATGTAGAGTGAATAGAGGAATCTAATTCCAGTTGCTCCCATGGCTGCTTTGTGTCCCACTGGGTCATAGGCATCCAGGTGAACAAACAAAGGAATGTGTAACTCTGTCTCATCATGAGAAGCTCAGATCACAAAAATAACCCATAGCTTCAATTTAGAAAATCATGAGAGCATTAGGACCTGCAGACCTTATAACCTCTGCTATTTCTATTGCCATCAGTTCCGTTTTGTTAGTCATACGCTACCTTCCAAAAAGAGTCATATTTCCTCTGAGTTAGAAAGATCATTTCATTGTCACACTTGTTCAGTCCTTCCTGGAGCAGGAGGTGGTATAATATGTGTGCCCAAGCTTTAATATACTATTTTATTTTTTTCTTTTTATGGTTTCAAAGTTGACCTCTGACTTGAGAGTCCTCTGTTTTAACCATTAGGGTTTCTCTAGATCTTAAAGAAAAAATTACATGTCCCATACTAACGAGAAATGACCTTGGTAAGATACATATGCCACCATATTAGCAATTATTTTTGTTTGACATGGTATAACCGCACCCAGCATCAAATCAGAACTCATAAACCAGTAAATTGTTTGGCTACTTGGCTGTTAGCAGAATGCTAAGAATGTTAAAGCACATCTCTAGCAAAACCATTCTGAAGCTGAAACTGCATTTAAAAGCAAGTTCCCTCAGTTAGGGAAAAAAAAAAGACACCAGATATATTAATGCCCTTCTTGGAAGATGAGTTCATCCTATCTAATATGCATTAGAAATAATCTACTCCTTTGATGAAAGGTTTGCAAGGCATGAATAAAGGGCCAGGCTGCTTGTCTACAGCAGCAATTAACAGGATCACACAAAGCCCATTTCAGTGGCCTATTTTCTCAGGCCAGCCATCAGTGTAATTATCCACATTAGAGGAATTTTCTGAGCTTGAGGAGAGGTTCGCAAGTCATAGGGAGCTGAAGTTCACCCTAGGGAATTTAACTAACTGTTTGCTTTTAATAATTCCTCATCAAATAACCTCTAAGTTATCAAAAGAAATCATTCCCTCTGGTCTCTACAAGGAATCATTTTTGTGCTGCACTGGCATCAACACAAGGTGATATCGATACCATGAAGTCACTTTGGCATTTTTAAGCAGCCTCTCTGAGGGGAATATGCAAATCACATTCTTGAAAAAGAAGGAACAATTTTGTCCAAATTATGAGTATGGATGGGCATGTGCCAAAAGGTGAAGTTCTTTGCACACATTTTGATGAGGAAGATGCCTACCAAAAAGGTAAACATGCTGATTCACAGGTTTACAAATGCAGTGTTACAAAAGCAACTCTCTCTCTTTGCCTTAAGCTCATTTTTCTCACTGTGAAAGTCACTGATAATTAAGTATTATATAGCTAAGGGTGGGAAAGTCACTGTTTCATTCAGAAAAATAATGAATTAATAAATACATACACATACATGCAAACACACACACCACACATATGCACACATATCACTTACACATGGTATTTATATGAAGATATACCAGCCATGATATATATTTATATCTATCTATTTATCTATCTGATTTCACAGGGAGGGTCCTTTCAAAAAAGATGGGGAATGTTAGAAGGTAACAGCTGAGATTTATACACGTTCATGTGTGTGTGCAAGTGTATGTATATGTGCAATTTTCCTGTTGATATCACATCCCTCCTTTAACATCATTATAGTGTCTCAGCATCAGTGAACACTGAAAATGCCTTTATTAAACTAGTAAAAGAGACCAATCTTTTCTTAGATTAGATGGTTAGATTTCGATAGGCTTTTTTCCCAGGTATTTTAGATCAGCAATAGAAAAGCCTAAGAGGGAGAAAGATTTTTCATTGGTCCAATTATATGTATAATGAAATGAAATATACTTGTGGCCAAATTCAACAAAGTTCAATTGGTATTTATGTAGGAGACACTGGCATGAAACTTGTCTGTTAATGATGCCCTAAGTGAGGTGTTAGCCCAAGAGTTTAAAGTCCTTGAAGTCCTATGAAAATCTAATTCCTAGAGTAATTGCATTTATATTAATTATGAAGAAAGGACACCTCCACCCAGCTATATTTCAAGCATCACTGAGTTTCACAGTGTGAGAGTTAACCAAAAGATTGAGAAAGAGTTGCTTAAATCTTTCTTTACCCTCTGCATATTAGCCCAAAGGTGCCCTTTTTAGATGAATTGAAGGATGAATAGTGGTGATGAGGGGAGGGAAGATAATAATGGACATGCACACATTGCTGAAATTATTCTAGTTAACATATCTAAGAGATATAGAGCATAATGTAAGCTCCTGTACACAATGAGTGGTTTATTTTGAGATGCAAATTGATCTCCTCTTTGATTACCAATGGTAATTTATGGTGAAAGATAATAAAATTCAATCACAGGCAAGGGAGTAACCATTCTGTAGCTCTAGAGAGCTGATGCTTTTTCAAAATGCCATTCCTAACACTGTTGTGTGCATTCAACAACAAAGCAATATCCCTGCCACATTTAGAAAGAGAAGAATTCATGGAGAAACATGGAATTCACTTCTACATGCCAGGTGAATGAACAGAATTAAGATTGGCAGATAGAGGTATTCCTGATTTCCAAAGCTCATCTACATGACTGAACCCTCGCATGTGCATACACACGTGCACACACACGCACACACACACACACATGCACAGTGTCAGAGCTACCTAATGTTACCTGAAACTTAATGTAATCTTTTTTTCCTTTCACCAACATTCTCTGCTTAGTTGGTCATTAACATCTTTCCAATTCATATTCACCCACACATGTACCTGCACACACACAAAAGTAACTGGTCATTTCAGCTCTCCTGATGCCCAAGGCAGATGACTGCAGGACTGATTTAATCATGATTATCAATATTAGTAAGAGAGGTGAAATGAGCATGTCAGCCTTGCTGGAGTTCAACCAGGCATCACAGCTTCAGCGAGCATGGTTCAAGCTTATAACGTATTTCAGATCTATCAAAAACGTTGTTTCAAAAAATGTAATATAAACAATGTATTCTGAAAAGATGTGACCATTGTTCTTCAATTTATTTTATTTATTTATTTATTTATTTATTTTTATTTTTTGCGGTATGCGGGCCTCTCACTGCTGTGGCCTCCCCCGCTGCGGAGCACAGGCTCCGGACGCGCAGGCCCAGCGGCCATGGCTCATGGGCCCAGCCGCTCCGCGGCACATGGGATCCTCCCAGACCGGGGCACGAACCCGCATCCCCTGCACCGGCAGGCGGACTCCCAACCACTTGCGCCACCAGGGAGGCCCCTTCAATTTATTTTTTAAGAGGGATTTTGAAAAGGGCCACGTGATGGTCCATGGGCCTTCAGTCAGTGAATGCAGCCCCACCCACCAGTGAGCTGACATCAGCTTTGGGATTCTCAGGTCCCTGCAGACAGCTATGTCAGGAACCAGCCCCATCCACCAACAGGTCAACACTAGATCATGGAACCATAGCCTGCAACCACCCATGATAGAACCTGGCTCTGCCCACCAGTGGACCATCACTAGCCCTGGGACCTCCCAGGGCTCCACAGCCAGTCACCTCTTGACCCAGGCCCACCAATCAGCAGCTAGCCACCTCCACATAAGGCAGTCTGGCAACCAACCTGACTGAGAACCAGCCACGCCTACCAAACCACCAACCATACTCAGCCCAACACAACAGAAGTGTCCATGCAGCCCACATAGGTGATATCACTAAAGCATATAGCTCTGATGACCAGAGGACAGTGCTCTGCTGGAATGCATAGGACTACTCCTAAAAAAAGAACACTTCTCCAAGGTCAGGAAATCTTATCAATCTACCAAATACATAGAAATAAAAACAGCAGATTAGGCAAAAGGAGGCAACAGAGGAATATATTCCCAACAAAGGAACAAGAAAAATTCCCAGAAGAACAAAATGAAGTGGAGATAGGCAATCTACCCAATAAAGAGATCAAGGCAATGATCATAAAGATGTTCAAAGAACTTAGGAGAAGACTGGATGAACAGAGAGAAATTAGAATTTTTTTAAAGAGTTAGAAAATATAAAGAAGAACCAAAAAGAGATGAAGTATACAAAAGACTCTGTAATCTACTGTGAGATATCAACAGTAGATTAGATGATACAGAGGAAAGGATCCATGAGCTGGAAGATGGAGTAGTGGAAATCACTGAAGCCGAACAGAAAAATAAAAAAGAATAACAAGAAAAGAGGACAGTTTAAGTGACCTCTAGGACAAAATTAAGCACTAACATTTACATTACAGAGGTCCAAGAAGGAGAAGAGAGAGAGAGAGAGAAAGAGAATGTATTTAAAGTTATAATAGTTGAAAATTTTCCTAACCTGGGAAAGTAAACATATATCTAGGTCCAGGAAGCACAGAGAGTCCCAAACATGACCAATCCAAAGAGAATCACACCAAATACATTCTAATTAAAATGGCAAAAAAATAAAGACAAAGATAGAATATTAAAAGCAGCAATGGAAAGCAACAAACTAAATACAAGGGAACTCCCATAAGGCTATCAGCTGACTTTTCAGCAGAAACTCTTCAGGGGGTGGCATGTTATATTTAAAGGGAAGAAAAGAAAAAGCCTACAACCAAGAATAATCTACCTGGCAAGGCTTTCATTCAGATTTGCTGGAGGGACCAAAACTTTTACAGACAAGCAAAAACTAAAAGAATTCAGCACCACCAAACCAGCTTTAGAAGAAATGTCAAAGGGACTTCTCTAAGTGAAAAAGGAAAGGCTACAACTATAAGCATGAAAATTAAAAAAGGAAAAATCTCACTGGTAAAGGTAAATATAGAATAATGGTAGTAAATCAACAATATATAAAGCTGGTAAGAAGGTTAAAAGACAAAAGTAGTAAAATCATCTATATCTGCAATAAGTAGTTTAGTGTATCTGCAATACACAAAACAAAAATATGTAAAAAATGATGTCAAAAACAGTAAAATGTTGAGGTAGTAAAATAAAAATGCAGGGTTGTTAAAATGCATTTGAACGTAAGAGTTCAGCAACTTAAAATAATCATGTATATACATAGATCACTAGATATAAACCTTATGGTAACCACAAACCAAAAATCAAGAATAGATGAATACACACAAGAAAAGAAAGGAATCCAAACACAACACTAAAGATACCCACCAAATCACAAGGACGAGAACAAAAGAAGAAAAAAGGAAAAAAAGAGAACTACAAAAGCAACCCCTCCCCAAATAAACAAAATGGCAATAAGTGCATATCTATCAACAACTACTTAAAATGTAATGGACTAAATGCTCCAACCAAAAGGCACAGAGTGGCTAAATGGATACAAAACAAGACACATATGTATGCTGCCTATAAGAAACTCACTTCAGATCTAAAGACACATACAGATTGAAACTGAAGGGATGGAAAAGGTATTCCATGCAAGTGGAAATTAAAAGAAAGCTGGGGTAGCAATAATTACATCAGACAAAATAGACTTCAAAACAAAGAATGTAATAAGAGATAAAGAAGGACATTACATAATGAACAGGGATTAATCCAAGAAGATATAACAATGATAAATATATATGCACCCAACATAGGAGCACCTAAATACATAAAGCAAATATTAACAGACATAAAGAGAGAAACTGACAGTAACACAATAATAGTAGGGGACTCTAACAGCCCACTTACATCAATTTACAGATTATCCCGACAGAAAATCAATAAGGGAACACCAGCCTTAAATGACACATCAGATCTGATGGACTTAATAGATACACCTACAGAACATTCCATGCAAATGCAGCAGAATACACATTCTTTAAAATGCACATGGAACATTCTCCAGGATATATCATATGCTAGGCCACAAAACAAGCCTTGGTACATTTAATAATTTATTGACCAGAATTGTATTAATATGTTTTTAGAGAGTGATACAATTAACATCAATGTGCGAAGTTGTTAGAGCTTAAAATTTATCACGGGTTCATTATACAACTTATGATTGTCATTATCATTCACATTTTGCCCTGTTAGGTTTTTGTTGCAACTTGTGTATATTATAAACACAAGTTTATCCCCATAAAATTTTCAAAAATTACGCATCGCAAAATTTTGAGTGAAGAAGAATTTTTTGGTGAATTTTATGCAGATACTTTCTCTGATTGTCCAAGTGATATATATACTAGTGTCTCAGGAAAAGATAACTCTTCAGAATATAGTTCTGATTCAGACCATGTGACTATTAGACCAACAAAAAGACAAAAAACCTTAGTGACTGATCCTGATACGCAAAGTTAAAGCAAAACTCATGGTGCTGGAGAATGCTCCTTTACTTCTACAGAAGTGTGGAATGAAGACAACATTTCACGAAAATTAGAAGACTTTACAGGTGTGTCAGGTGTAACTCTTGAATGTAATAACCCACAAAGTGTTCATGAAATAACAGAATTAATTTTTGGTAACAACTCTTTCAAGTTTGTTGCTTCTCAAACAAACTCATATCAGCAACAGAATGAAAAACTATATATATGAAAAGTATGACAAGGCTTTAAAATGGACTGATGGGGCTTCCCTAGTGGCGCAGTGGTTGAGAGTCCGCCTGCTGGTGTGGGGGACGCGGGTTCGTGCCCTGGTCCGGGAGGATCCCACATGCCGCAGAGTGGCTAGGCACGTGAGCCATGGCCGCTGAGCCTGAGCGTCTGGAGCCTGTGCTCCGCAATGGGAGAGGCCACAACGGTGACAGGCCTGCGTACCGCAAAAATAAATAAATAAATAAATAAAAATAAATAAAATAAAATGGACTGATGTAACCAACAGTGACTTGAAGAAGTTTCTTGGATTAATAATTTTAATGGGACGAATAAGAAAGTCACACTGGAAAGAATATTGGTCGACTGATCCCTTACTTGAAACAACTATCTTTCCAAAGATTATGACGAGAAGAAGGTTCAAACAAAAAACGACATTTCTTCACTTTAATGATAACTCAGAAACTCCACTTCCTGCAGACAGATTTTCAAAAGTTAAACCTCTTTTGGATTATTTTCTACCAAAATTTCAATCAATCTATATACCCAAACAAGAGCTATCACTTGAGGCAATGATAAAGTGGAGAGGACGACTCAGATTCAAAACCTATCATCACGGAAAACTTACAGAATATGGAATTTTTGTCAGGATGGTTAGCAAAAGTGAAACTGGATATATATGCAACCTTGAGATTTACACGGGTGAAGGAAAGAAACTGAAAGAAACAATATTATTGGTCCCACAACCTTATCTTTGTTCATGGCATCATATTTACTAAGACAGTTATTACAATAGTGTGTCCAAATCTGAAATATTGTTGAAAAATAAAACCAGAGTCTGTGGGATTATAAGAGAGAATTGTCATCTACCAAACCAATTAAAGGAGAAATCTGAAAATCTACAGAGGGGAGAAATGACATTCTTATGGAATGGAAAAGTGACTCTTCTTATATGCAAAGACAAGAGGCTAGTCCGCTGGTGACAACTATTCACCTCCATAGCATCTACAGGAAAGGAAGGCAGGAGGTCTGGCCATCAGATAACTAAGCCCACTTGTATATTAGAGTATAATAAATATATGAAAGGAGTTGATTGATCCAATCAATATCTGGCAAACTTCAATATCCTTCAGAAAACTCAAAACGGTATAAGAAAGTGGGTTTCTATTTGAGTAATTGTGGTGTATCCAATGCATTTAAAATTTATTGTAGCCTTAATGCACAGAATAAAATGACTTACAAGCAATTTTTGTTAGCAGTAGCTAGAGGATGGGTAACTGATCATTCTGGTAAAATAAAACATCAGGTAAAATAAAACAACATATTCTAGAGGAAATAATACCCTGACGACTTAAAAAAAATGTTGCCAGAAAGTATAGAGTCTACTCTACCAGGGGAAAGCACAGTGAAACACGGTATATTTGTAATAGATGTTCTGTTCCCCTGCACAGAGGTGCAGGCTATATTGCCTATCACACTCTAATGAAATATTAGAATGCTTTAGTAAGACATGTACAAAGTTTCAAATAAATACATTAAGTGCAAAAAAAAAGTTGTTGATATTTACTCAAATGTGGGTGTTTCAGTATTCACTCACCTAACAAATATCCAGCCACAGGCATTAGTTTCCTCAAAAATCCTCTGGTAAATAAGGTGTTAAAAAGATTGAAATCCTATGTAGCATCTTTTCTGACCACAATGCTATGAAACTAGAAATGAACTACAAGAAAAAAACTGCAAAAAACACACACACACGAGAACATGTGGAGGCTAAACAATATACTACTAAACAACCAATAAATCACTGAAGAAATCAAAGAAGAAAGGAAAAAAGAATACCTGGAAACAAATGAAAACATAATGATCCAAAATCTATGGAATGAAGTAAAAGCAGTTCAAAGAAGGAAGTTCACAGTTATACAAGTCTACCTCAGGAAACAAGAAAAATCTCAAATAAACAAACTAACTTCATGCTTAAAGGAGCTATACAAAGAAGAACAAGCAAACCCCAAAGTTAGTAAAAGGAAAGAAATCATAAAGACCAGAGCAGAAATAAATGTAATTAGAGACTAAGAAAACAATAACAAAGATCAATGAAACTAAGAGCTGGGTCTTTGAAAAAATAAACAAAACTGATAAACCTTTAGATAGACTCATCAAGAAAAAAAGAGACAGTGCCTAAATAAATAAAATCAGAAATGAAAAATAAGTTACAACCATTACCACAGAAATACAATAATCATAAGAGATTACTACAAACCAATAAAATGGACAACTTAGAGGAAATGCACAAATTCCTAGAAATGTACAGTCTCCCAAGAGTGAACAAGGAAGAAACAGAAAATATGATAAAATAAAAATATATAAATAGAGACCATTTACCAGTAATGAAATCAAATCAGTAATCAAAAACTCCAAATAAACAAAAGTCCAGGACCAGATGGCTTCACAGGTGAATTCTACTAAACACTTAAAGATTTGTTAATACTTATCCTTCTCAAACTATTCCAAAAATAGGAATGCTTCCAAACTCATTCTATGAGGCCAGCATCCCTCTGAAAACAAACCAGACTAAGATAGCAGGAAAAAAGAAAATTAAAGGTCAATATCACTGATGAATATACATGCAAAAATCCTCAACAAAATATTAGCAAACTGAATTCAACAATATATTAAAAGGAACACAACATGATCAAGTGAGATTTATCCCAAGGTTTCATATCTGCAAATCAATCAAAGTGACACACCAAATTAACAAACTGAAGAATAAAAATTATATGACCATCTCAATAGATGCAGAAAAAGCTTCTGACAAAATTCAACATCTATTTATGATAAGAACTCTCCACAAAGTGGGTTTAGAGGGAACATAGCTCCACATAATAAAGGCCATATATAATTAGCCTATAGCTAACATCATACTCAATGGTGAAAAGCTGAAAGCATTTCCTCTAAGTTCAGGAACAAGACAAGGATGCCCACTTTTGACACTTTTATTCAGCACAGTACTCAAAGTCCTAGTCACAGCAATCATACAAAAAAAGAAAGAAGAGGAATTCAAATTGGAAAGAAAAAAGTAAAAACATCACTGTTTTCAGATGACATGATACTATACACAGAAAATCCTAAAGACGCCACAAAAAATGACTAGAGCTCATTAATGAATACGGTAAAGTTGCAGGATACAAAATTAATATATAGAAATTTGCTGAATTTCTATATAACACTAACAATGAACTATCAGAAAGAGAAATTAAGGAAGCAATCCCATTTACAACTGCATCAAAAAGAATAAAATACCTAGGAATGAATCTAACTAAGGAGGTAAAAGACGTGCACTCGGAAAACTGTACAACACTGGTGAAAGAAATTGGAGATGACATAAACAGATGGAAAAGATCTACCATGTTCATGGATTGGAAGAATTATTGTTAAAATGATCATACTACCCAAGGCAATCTACAGTTTAATGCAATCCCTATCAAAATACTAATGGCATTTTTCAGAGAACTAGAACAAATAATACTAAAATTTGTTTGGAAAAACAAAAGACCCTGAATCACTGTAACTATTTTGAGAAAGAAGACAGAGCTGGGGGTATCATGCTCACTGATTTCAAACTATACTACAAAGCTACAGTCATCAAAGCAGTATGGTACTGGCACAAAACAGACACATAATCGATGGAACAGAATCGAGAGCCTGGAAATGAACCCACACTTACATGCACAATCTATGACAAAGGAGGCAAGAATATACAATGAGGGAAAGACAGTCTCTACAATAAATGGTGTTGGGAAAACTGGATGGCTACATGCAAAAGAATCAAATGGACAGCTTTCTCACACTATATACAAACATAAATTCATAATACATTAAAGACTTAAATGTAAGATCTGAAACCATAACACTTCTAGAAGAACACATAGGCAGTACAGTCTTTGACACTGGTCCTAGTAATATATATATTTTTTGGATGCGTCTCCTCAGGCAAGGGAAACAAAAGCAAAATTTAACAAATGGCATGACATCAAAGTAAAAAGCTTTTGCATAATGAAGGGGATTATTAACAACAAAATGAAAAGGCCACCTACTGACTGGGAGGAGATATTTGCAAACAATATATCTGATAAGGGGTTAATATAAAAAGAACTCATACAACTCAACATCAAAAAACAAACACCCAATTAAAAAATGGGCAGAGGATCTGAACAGACATTTTTCCAAAGAAGACATACATACAGATGGCCAACAGGTACACAAAAAGATGCTCAATATTACTAGTCATCAGGGAAATACAAATCAAAACCACAGTGAGATACCACCTCACACCTGTCAGAATGGCTATCATCAAAAAGACAACAAATAACAAGTATCGGCAAGGATGTGGAGAAAAGGGCGCCTTTGTGTACTGTTGGTGGGAATGTAAATTGGTGCAGCCACTACGGAAAACAGTATGGAGGTTCCTCAGAAAATTAAAAATCAAACCATCATATGATCCAGCAATTTCACTCCAGTGTATTAATTTGAAGGAAACAAAAACACTAATGAGAAAAGATATAGGCACTCCTATGTTCACTGCAGCATGATTTACAATAGCCAAGGTATGGAAGCAACCTAAGTGTCCATTAACAGATAAATGGATAAAGAAGATGTGGTACATATATAATGGAATGTTGCTCAGTCATGAAATGAAATTTTGCCATTTTTGACAACATGGGTGAACCCAGAGGGTATTATGCTAAGGGAAAAGACTCAGAGAAAGAAACATACTGTATAATTTCACTTATATGTGGAATCTAAAAATACAAAGCAAATGAAGAAACATAACAAAACAGGAACAGAGTTATAGGCACAGAGAACAAATGGTTGGTTGCCAGAGGGGAAGGGAGTGGAGAGAGGAGAGAAACAGGTGAGGGAGATTAAGAGGTTAAAAACTTTCAGCTGCAAAATAAAAGAGTCATGGGTATGAAGTATACAGTGTGGGGAATATACTCAATAACTATGTAATCATTTCGTATGGTGACATACCACAACTAGACACTGTGGTCATCAGTTTTAAATGTATAGAAATATCAAATCTCTATGCTGTGTAACAGGAATGAACATAAGTAGGTCAAGTATACTTCTAAAATGAACAAATTAACGAACTAACATAGAAAAAGAGACTGGATTTGTGGTTACCAGTGGTGGAGAGTTGAGGGGGTATCGAAGTGGATGAAGGCAGGCTTTTAAATTTTTTATTTTATTAAATAAAAAATAAATAAAATGATCGTTTCAGATTTCATTTCTACACATCTGTGGTAGGACAACTTCCTGTTTTGGCTCAAATTATTCACTTTGGCAAGCAAGATCATATCTGCTGTCTTGGTTTTATTGGGCTTAGGACAATCAAACCCTCCAACACGTCATTTTGTAAAACCATTATGTTTGAAAATTAAGTACTTATATCTTTTTACTTATGTTAGCTTTCTTAGTCCAGTATACACATTCAGATCAAACTCTGAGCTGCTTTAAGGTTCTGCATTTATTTCTGTTTACCCTCTCTGAGAAGAACAAAAGATTTGGAGATCAAGAGTATTTGTAGAAAAAATAAAAGAGTGGGGGGAGAATTATTAATGAGAGAAGAAGTTCCTAGATAAAATTAATGATAAGCAGCTTGTGGTTTTCTCAGAAGCTAAAGGCACTTTACTATCAAATTGTGGCATCATCTAAGTAGGAGAATAACAGCATTTTACTATAAAGGGGCTGGATTAAGTTTGCATCAATATAAACATTACAATGAGAATCTGCAGAAAAATAATACAGTTTGACAAAAAATTTGAAAGCTGGGATACATACATTCTAAATTCAAAAATTCCTAAATCTGCAAATAACTAACAATGTGACAACAGGCACTTACCATGTAGAGACCGTTTTTTTAAATCCTATTTAAAATAGAAGCAATAATCCCTATTGTACTTATTCTGTATTTCATTCCAGGACTATTGTGAAGCTAAGATAACACATGTGAAAATATGTGGGAGAGGAGGCATTATTAAATGAATATATATTGTATACCCTGAGAATCACACACACACACACACACACACACACACACACACAAAAGCACAGTCACAGCATTTCTAATGAACTGTAGCATTTCAATACCAACTCACTGTGTATATTTTTATATTTATTTTATTTACTAAATCAGAGTTTCTAAAACTGTTCCATCTGTCCTGCAAGATGTTCCACGAAAAAGAAAAGGACTCCTGTCTAAAAGTTCATGAAATAGGAAACCCTATTCCTTTCTTAGAGATTTATCAAGCACGCTAGCACATTAAACTCTTTGAGAAGTTCTATAGTTGAAAAAGCGATTTAATTTTGATTATCTCAGAGTTTCCAAATTTCTTTGACTTTGCAACATATATTTTTTGGATCTGCTATCCAGTAACATCTCATTTGACATCAAATTCTTAGGTCCTATAGAGTAGTTTATGAAACACTTGGTCTACATTATTTCTACCACCCTCACTTATTAACCTCTCTCTCTGTATGAATGTATTATGATATTAACACATGTGTATGATTCATTACATATAAAGTTTGTTATTTTTCCTGTAGAACTACACTGTCCAAAATAGTAGCCAGTAGTCCCTGGAAATGTGCCAGTTCCAAATTGAGATTTGCATTTAGTGCGAAATACACAACAGATTTTAAGGACTTAATGGAAAAATAATTGAAAATACCTCAATAATTTTGTATCGATTACATGTTGAAATGATAATATTTTGGATTTATTGAGTTAGATAAAATATATTATGGAAATTAATCTACCTGATTATTTTTATTAGAAAATTTAAGATAACATATGCGGCTTATACTTTTGGCTCATATTTTTATTACTATTGGACATCACTGCTATAAAATGTTAGAAAGTTAGAAAATTCCAACAAAATATAAAGAAGAAGAAAATTACCACTTATAGTTCCATCATGTATGGACATTCACTCTGAATCTTTCAATGAACTTTCTAATGATTATTTCTCTATGCATATCTTATCAGAATTAGGGTCATAATAAACACACACACATAGATAGGTAGATAGATACATACATACATACAAACATACATAGGTAACAGATGGAGATTCACCAAAACCATCCTTCTGTACTTTATTCTGAGGGCTGTTCATGGTGTCAGGCTATACACTTTGACTTTTTCCTCTTCTTTTCGTTGAGCATAAAGTCTTGAATAAAATTAAGTAACTTCAGGACACAAAATCACCTAAGAAATGTGCACTGTGAGTAAGCATCAAGTCCAAGGATTTCTCCAGGATGTGTCTGAAGTGAGTTTGGTTTTAGAGGCTCCTGGTGACCTTGGAAGAGAGGAAGACAATCTAGGCTCAAACATAAACAGGCCAGGCCAACCTAGGCCAGGAAGAATCCTTCTTCCTCTGAGTTGCCTTTAGTCTAAAAAAGGAAACCACATATAAACCAAACCCCAGCTTGCCACTACCATTTATTTAATGAAGTTTTAGAAAAGCAGAAACTTCACTACAGTTAGTGATGTATTGCCCAGGGGAGTTCAAGGAAACTCCCTCATGTGAGCTATTCATTTTCTTGCTCTGAACATCCCAAATCACCTCAGCAGGAGGAGATGTGTGTCCCTGACCTTGGCTGCTTTCTCTGGTTTGCGTTTTCATTTGCTAAATAGGTCCCAGCACATTGTTTATTCTGGCCCACAGCTCTGGCAATGCTGGGGGATTCCCTTTCCTCAGCCTTGCCCTCCGCGTTCCTCTTTCTCCAGCCCCCAGCCTCTGGGACTTGCAGAAGCGCTCAAGCAACTTAAATCAGGCCTGTGTCCACAGCAACAGCCAGTTTCAACTGAAGGAGATCGTCTATGATTCTATTCAGTCTACCAGGCAGGCAAATGAATGGAAAACAGTCACAATCGAAGTTCGCCATTGCAAAGATCAGATAAGTAGCTTGAGTGACTGGATTTTTCACTGTCTCACTAGTTATACATGTGTTATAAGTAGTGTTGGTTGTGTAGCTTTCGCCTTCCCCCAACGTTTTCAATCGTTCCGTCTCTGTCGCATATCGCCCCACCACCAGAGATAGGAACGGTATCAAAATAATGCTTTGTTTTCATAAGGTTTTTAATCAAAAGATCACAAATTCTTTTGTGGATGATTGAGTCTTATACTCCAACGGTGAAGCAAGGGAAGAATAAAAGAGGAATATATCATATAACCTGAAACAAATCTCAAAAAGAAAATATAAAAGAGGAAATGCAGTCTTTTAACTCTAAGTCTGCATCTTCTCTATTCAACTTGTTTTTGTTCTTATTAAAACAATTTCAATCTTCCAATCTTTTTGCATAATTGAGTCCTCCTCTTTTCTGCTTTCTCTAATTTTTTATAATTCCATTTTATCTCCTCTTAGTGTATCAATTATACTTTAAAAAACTTTTAGTAGTTGCCCTAGAGTTTACAACACATTTTTAACTAATATAAACCCACCTTCAAATAACACTATAATGCTTCAAGTGTTGTGCAAGTGGCTTATAACAAGAGTATCCTTAATCCTTTTTATCACCCAATACATTGTTGTTATTACTTTGACAGCTATCTTTTAGATCAATTAAGAATAAGAAATCGATTTTATTTTTATTTCTTCTCTAGTGTTCTTTATGTAGATTCTGAGTTTCTGATCTATGTATCATTTCCTTCTCTCTGAAGAATTTCTTTCAACATTTTTTTTGCAGGGCAAGTCTGCTGGTGATGTATCCCCTCAAGGTATTTGTGTGAGAAAGTCTTTATTTCTCCTGTATTTTTGAAGGACAGTTTCTCTGGACGTAGAATTAAAGGTTAGTGTGTATTCTTTCAACACTTTAAATATTTCACTCCATCTGTTCTTGCTTACAAGGTTGCTGATGAGAAGTCCCCTGTAATTTTTCTCCTTTTTCCTACTGAAGAGGAGCAGAATATGCCACCCCAACATATGCCAGTTTGTCATAATGATTATTTGGAGCTGAAGGTAATTGAGAAGAAACAAGTACAAGAAAAGATCCCTTGGCCCTCCCCATATTTGCCTAAAAGCAGGATGTAAATTTGTAAAGGTGCCCTCCCCTCCCTACTAGAACAGAAGTTAATCACAAAAGACAACACTAGACTCAGAGACTGCACCAGAGGAATCTACATAAAAACTTCACTAACGAACCTTCATCTTCCATTAGTTTCCCCATAGATTTCCTTTCCACAAAATGCCATCTGAGAAATTCCAAGTCCTTTTCCTGTGTCTTGCCACTTCTCTAGAATCTATTGTTCTTTTGTTAAAATGCTATATAAGCCCAAGTTCTAACCACTTCTTTGAGTTACTCATCACTGAGTATTCATGGGTGCATGCTCAATGCACGGGTTGATAAAGTTGTTTTTCTCTTATCTGTTTTTTTGTCAGCTTAATTTACAGGGACCCAGACAATGAGCTAAGATGGGCAGAGGGAAAACAACTTTTCCTCCTTTACACTCTTTAGATAAAGTGGGGTTGAGTCCCCCTCTAGCTTCCTTAAATTGTCTCCTTATCTTTTAGCAGTCTGAATATGATATGCCTAGGTATGTTGACTTTCTTCCTTTCTTCCTTTTTTCTTTCTTTCTTTCTTCTTTCTTCCTTCCTTCCTTTCTTTCTTTCTTCTTCCTTCCTTTCTTTTTCTTCCTTTCTTCCTTTCTCCCTTTCTTTTTTGTATTTATCCTGTTTCATGTTGTCTGGGCTTCCTGCATCTGTAGTTTTGTGTCTTTTACTAATTTTGGAAAAATAACAGCTGTTATTACTTCAAATATTTCTTCTGCTCTTTCTTTCTTTCTTTCTTCTTCTGGTATTCCAATTATATTTACAGTTGTAACTCAGTTTGAAAATTTTCTATTGACATATCTTCAAACTCACTGATTCCTTCCTTGGCTATGTTGTCTAATGATGTGCTCATCAAAGGCACTCTTCATTTCTGCTACTTTGTTTTTCATTTCTAGTATTTCCCTACATTCTTTCCTAAAGTTTCCATCTCTCTGCTCATTTCTTCTTGAATACTGGCTACTTTTTCCATTAGAACTCTTACCACATTAAGCATAGTTATTTTAAATTCCCTGTCTGATAATCCAACATTGGTGTCAAATCTGAGTCTGTTTCTGATGTTTGTCTCCTCATACTGTATTCTTCTCTCTCCTCTTGGCATGACTTGTAATTATTTATTGAAACCCAGACATTCTGTATCCAGTAATAGGAGCCAAGGTAAATGGGCCTTCAGTGTGAGAATTTATGCTAATCTAGCTAGAACTGGGGCTGTGTTTAATGTCTGCTGTAGCTGTAGGTGCCAGAGACTTCAACACTAGTGTCTTTGGTTTTGTCTCCCTGTTACAGACCTTGGGTTACTCTAAGTACCCTCCCTCACAGCCTGTGTCTTGTGGCTCTTTCAACTATAATCCATTGTTATTATACTACAGCTTATTAGTGTGGTGCTAGGTTGTGAGGGAGAGGGGTTTTCTATAACCTTATGATTAAATCTCAGTCTTTGATTGGGTCTGTGTCTCTGGGCTGTGACTGCCATAAGTGTATTTCCAGGGGTATAAGGTGTTTTTTTTTAACCCTCCATCCCCTACTCTCTTCTCTGGCTGCAGTGTTTCTATTTCCTTAAAACTCTGACTCCTGTTGACTATGAGCCCCTCTCCTTAGGTTAGACAGAAAGCTAGAGGAGACCTGCATGGGAGGAAGGCCCTTATTCCAGCTGTGTAGAGGTTCTGACAAGGTCTTTTTCCTAAAGAATGGGCCTTTGTTATGGAGAACTCTCTGGGTGTATATCATAATGATTATTTTTTTGCTCTGCTGCCAGAGGCATGAGGAGAATTTTCCTCTGATCTTCATTCACTAGAACACCCTGGTAGAATCCCTGGAGGTAAAGCCCACAGAAGTGGGGGCAACCCCTAAGACTGCAGCCACCCAGAGTTTCTCACTCTCATGGTAGTCCACACCCAGCCTCCAGCAATTTTTCAAAATTACCGTTGAAGTGTTCCTACCAGTTATGTCTCCAGCTACTTCTGCTCTAGGTAAACAGATCTCAGCTGGATTCACTAGTTCTCAAGATTCTGGGTTGGCACTTTACTCTGCAACCTCAGTTCTCTGACACGTCTGAGAAAAGTCATTGATTTTCATTTTGCACAGCATTATCTTGTAAGGACAAGATACAGTGAAAACTTCCAAGGTTTATGCATATCAGAGCTGAAACTGAAAGTATCTCCATAATTGAATTTTCACTTCTTATTTGTAATAAGTTTATCCTTAGGAGGATACTTCATAGTGTTTGATCACAGATGAGTTTGGGCATTGCTTTCACTCAGTAATGTTAATCACCTGTCAGGTTCTCTCCTACATTATATATTAATTTTTCCTCCACTAAGCAAATATTTATTGTGGGCCTGTGGGAATAAGATACACCTAGGCCCTCTTTCCTTGGTATATTCACAAAAGCCTCTGAAACTAAATTTCCAAGTCAGGCCACACTAAGTCCTGGCATAATAAGTTTTCATCATTAACAGTTTTTCTTGTTTGTGGTTTTTTTTTTTTTGAAGCAAGGATAAGACACTATCTTAACTCAGTAGTTGTCCATTGATTAATAAGTCAAAGAAAACACTGACGAAGCACGGTATTTTTGAATATCCTATAGGTAATGGGCTGTCATGAAACTCTGGTGAGATGCTTATCATTTTCAGATTTTGGAGTGCCAGAGAAAACCCTATTAGACCTTGAATTATCACTAGAAACATGAATTCAGCCAAATAAAAAGTGCCTCTGCCTACTGAGGTTGTCAATTTCCATCTTAACAAAAGTGAACATTTCCCCTTTAAAGTCAAGAAAAACCCCTCTGTCCAGGATGCAATAATTGGGTACAAGAAAGAGGAAAATTGAAGGTATTCCCTCTTTACACCAGAAGAGTGAATTCATTCTGATATCAAATATTTGTTATGATTCTGCTATGACCAGGTGCTTTATTGTGTTTAGGGATCAAGTTACTGTTTACTCTTGGTAAGTAAAGAAAATGCAAGTTTAAGGACTCTGAATAGTAGCTTTATATATATTATATATATATATATATATATAAAATAAATATATTATATATATATTAGATATAATATATATTCCACCTATTCAACAAAATTGTAATTTTCATCATCTCTTATGAATGATGAACTATATTTACTCTTTGGAAAGGGTTTATAGGGAATTAAAGTCTCCATATACTTTTTATATAAGACCATGGAAACCAAATTCTCAACTGGGAGCAAACTTAGGTTTTGCTATGAAGGTTTATGCTTGCCTGGCCTTAGAGTGGTAGGCCAGGAACTCAAGGTGGAGTTTTTTTCCTCTAAGTTACGTTCATTGATGCCACCCTGAAAAAATTTGGAGGGAGTATTTTCTGAAATAGCTTTCCCTCAGTAACCCTTTAAAAATGCTTCAGGGTATGGGGAACATAACTGTCAAAATGTTCAAGCAACTCTTGTTGATTTAAGTGTAATTGATCAGGAGCAATACAGGAAAGAGCTTGGTACAAAAGACAAAAGGCCCAAGGCTATTTCATGTATTGTTTGTGGCTTATCATACAAAACAGAGAAAGTCTCACACTCATCCAGCCAAGGTCCCCTACTGTTCTCTCCTTTTAGTATAAATAAAAGATAGCTAGTTTCTCAAGAGCAGCATTCTATCCTTAAGTGGGTACACAGTGATATTCTAACGGTCTCTGGAGCAGAGAATAATTCTGTGGCAGCTTTGACCTCCAGTCACTGGGTTCTCTGTAACTTAGTCTTTCATGGCCAAGGACTATAATAATCATTTCAATTTATATTTAGCATCTCAAAATTGAAAGGATTCCATGGACAACAAAATAGTAAGTGATTTCATGAAGTGTTTTAGTATGGATAAAATAATAAACTATAAAAATACAAATCATCAGTAAACCTTTTTCTTTCTGGAGAACTATATTCAGAAATTAATGTGAACATCTAAGGTGTGCATGTATGTTTTTTCACCCATCATCATGTTTGTGTGTGTGTGTGTGCATTCCACTGTTAAAGGAGACATGCAAAATAATATCAGATTTGCTACTATATGAAGTACTGGTTTCTTCCAAGAATTGTGTGCTTGCAGAGTTAATTCAGGAAGGTGAGTGGCCAACCACCACATTGCAATCATATCTCATCACCTTCAGCAGGAATAATTTACAGTTTAATCTTACATACAGGCATATTAAATTAGTATTACTCATCAGAACTCGCTTATTAATAAAACAAGCCGAATTAGCCACTGGAAAATCATATTTGGAAATTCAATGACAATTTTACATTTTTAATAAAGGCTCAGAAATATTATTGCAGAGCAGGTGGTACAGAAAACTGAGGTCAAATTTGACAGTCATTAATAATTGAAGTGTGGAACGTGACAGGTGAAAATTGATATTGATTTCTTTCCTCTAATATTTGGAAGAGTTCTAAAAGGTAAATAAAATGAGATAACAAGACATATCAAATCTCACTGATTTCTTTGATCACCTCCTCCTCACATATCACTCCTTTGCCTACCATGTTTTGAATAATTCAATGCCCATAGTCTTTCCAGTTCAATGCATTATAAAACACACTCAAGCTGAGTTTCAATCATATTAGACTGAAAGCTGAATTTTTTATGAAGGATTATTTAAAACAAAATGCATCTTGAGCCCAACAGCCTTTGAAACCAAACAATCCTGGGAGTTCAGTAAGGAAATGTCAACACTGTGGAGAATTTTTCGATTCAGAAAATTAAAGGAATCCTATTTGATGTATGTTAACCGTATCAATATTAACAACCTTCTGCTGGATTTCAGCACTGATTTGAGAGCTGAGTTACTACTCGTCTTGTATTTTAACTAGTTGTGAAAGCACTGAGAGAGTTGTTCTTGGGTTGAACTTGACCTGCCTCTGGGAATGCTCTCTGTTCTATTCATTTTGCAAAGCTTTATTCAAGTGTATTTCTCTGCCTTCCTTCTTCCCATTTGCACCCCTTGGGAAAACGAAAGATGCTCAAATATAGATGTTAACACTGCAGATGCTCTGTTTGGCAATGCTGTCTTTCAGCTTCCCAATAAAAAATTACATTGCTGACCAACCATCTGACTGAAAAGTGACTCATTTTACTGACAGAGATCTGGATTGAGATGCCAAAAGAAATAGGTCATGTCAAACTTCCTTTTTAATTTTAAGTCATAGCTTTGTGCTGCAACTCTACTCGTTCAAAAGTTAGATCATGACCTTCCTATGACCTCCAAATAATTAATCAAAATGTTCTTCAATGGGCTATATAAAAAGCAAGCAGAATATTACTAATTATCACTCTTTCTCTCGAGTCATATAGTTCTTGTAATTTCAAGTAAGAGAAACCTCAAATGTAAAGTGTAACAATAGCCAAGCATACCAGCACTGTTATCTCACCATTCAGCAATTTTCTCTGCCAAGTCACCCTGAACCTTAGACTACTGAGAATGTCTTTTTAATTAATTTTTAAGGTTTCATCTTTTGAGTTAAAAAATGGTCACAATTTTATAAGTAAAATTAAAGAAAAACACAAAAGTAGGATACCATCTGAGATATTCTCATTAGGCATTAAATATATATATATATATACACACACACACACATATATATACACACACACACATAATTTTAATATATATACATATATAAATGCACTGGGATAAATCTCCATCTTCTGTGTTGGTTGGACATAGGTCCATTTTCTTAGGAATAGGGAACTCCTTTGACAATAGTAGTGAGGAAATTGGCTGGACCATCCCTCTTGAATATAATTCCATGTAGCCGCCATTTAAGGTTGTCTGGATCTTGGTCCCTTCTAGCAATCTACTACTCCAACACTGTGTAGTGTATCAAATTCAGGTCTTTCTGAACCCAGGCTAGAAATACAAAGTGAGGCGGACAACTAAGGTAACTGACCAAAAAGGAGGAAAGGAAGAGGAGCAGAACAATTTCCCAGTTTCATTTTTTCCCATATTCTCTGTGCTTGACAAGGGAAAAAATATTGGGGTCTGAGTTCCTCTCATTCTTAGCCATTGTTGGTTCAAAGTCTGAGAAAAAAAAAAAAGGTAAAAAAGAAAATATGGAGTCCAAAATTCCATTAGCTCTCTTGCATGCAATATCACAACTTAAAAGGCCTTCCAAAATGAAGGGATAAATTTTTAAAAATATAGCCCAGTCCTTTCAATCTAAACAAATAAACACAAAAATATGTTTTAGAAATCTAGCAAACACACTAACCAGTCAAACCAAAGGAAGGCTTATGGCTTACCAAATGACAGTGGCTGTCTAGAAGAGAGAGAAAGAGAATACTCCAAAATTCTATCTGACCTGACAGAGCTCAGCACAGCTACTATTCTTCTTTCCTAAAATCGAGGCATAAAGAATTTGAATAAAACTTGCCAAAATGTGACCCCCTGCCTCCAAAAGCTGATTAAACAAGGGAGTGTCCAGAAATCAGGATGAAGAAAACTTAGAGAAGCCCCTTCTCCTATCAGTGGACCACCAGGGGTTATCTGGGTAATAAAATGATATTAAGCCTTTTTGTCATCTTCTTTTTATAATTTATCCATTTAAATTTTAGTCAACATTTAAAAAATATCCAAACAGAATGACAGGCATTTCCAGAAGTATCAGTTTTTTAATCCTGACCCTTTTACAAATGTGAAAATTGAGGCTCAGTATAGCTGTCAAGGAATTTTCCTAAATCACTGAAGCTGTAAATTTGGGACCTAAGTCTAAATCAGTTTCTCATTTTATCTTGGCTAACTTCTTACAATTCTGTTTAGGGACATAGCGAGGGGAAGGGTAAGCTGGGATGAAGTGAGAGAGTGTCATGGACATATATACACTACCAAACGTAAAACAGATAGCTAGTGGGAAGCAGCCGCATAGCACAGGGAGATCAGTTCGGTGCTTTGTGACCACCTAGAGGGGTGGGATAGGGAGGGTGGGAGGAAGACGCAAGAGGGAGGGGATATGGGGATATGTATATACGTACAGCTGATTCACTTTGTTATACAGCAGAAACTAACACAACATTGTAAAGCAACTATACTCCAATAAAGATGTTAAAAAATATATACATGAAAGCTATACTATAAAATAGATACAGTGATAATATATCTGAGAGGTGGAATTATGGCTGCTTTTTAATCTATTTTTGGTTTATTTGATTACATGATTTCTCTATAATGAATATGAATCTCTTGTGTAATAAAAGTTATTCAAAACCAAAAAAAAAAATTCTGTTTAGGAAGAGAGGATAGAATGAAGGTTTGAGCATAGAAATCATCTATTAATCACTGAAGGTACAGGGCCTGTAGTGCAGTTTCATTTGTAGTGGGTTTGGCTTGCATTCTTGTATTTAGTTTTATTTCTATACAACTATCAAAGAAGGAGAAAGAAGTTGGGTAATATTTGCATTTGCAACTAATCAAAGCAGAACTGCTTTTAGCTTTAACAAAAAGATCGTTTTGTGATCTCAGATTAACATCTTTATTCTTAAATGGAGCATAAATAACATTTATTGGCTAAGATTATTTGCAATAAGCAAGACTGTTTACTGTTTACCACCTAGCAGATGACTATTTGTAAGTCTCACTGAGTATGCTAACAGAAATAAAAGCTTATACTGAACTCTCATTTTATAAGAGTGAATTTAAATTAACTTCAGTAGCCAGAATTAATGAAACCAGGTAAATGATGCAAAGATATTCCACAGGGTATTCTGTTTTAATTAGAGATAGAAAGTGAGTCATTAGAGGTTTTTAAAATGTTGCATTCTATTACTTTCTCATATTTTAAATCTAGGAATGTAGATGAAAACTAAAAGATATTAGCACTTTAGTTCAGTTTTTAATGTATATCAGCTCTGAATTTATATTGAGTGAATAGTAAAGAATCTGAACGAAGAAGATACTGGAGGCATTCAGGTACAAGTAATAAATTTTATTAGAAGTTGAGTATCTGTTAATTAGCAAGCAGCTATGTAATTTACTATAAAGCCACTACAATTCAAACATTGTAGCATTACTACATGAATGAACACATATACAAATTAAACAGAAAAGAATATCCACAAACAGTTCTAAGTATGTCTGGGAAGTTTGATTGTGATAAAGTGAAGTGATAATCTTTAAAACTGATGGCTAGAAAACTGCACACCCATTTAAAACTAAAGTCTGTACCTCACACTACATACCAAAATAAATTACACCAGTTGCACATGTAAGAAGCTTGAAAGTTGCCACTTTATCCTAACAAGATGCGTCTTTTACAAATATTTCCTCCCACTCTGTGGCCTGTCTTTTCATTATCTTGATAGTGATTTTCACAGAGCAGAAATTTTCTATTTTAATGAAGTCTAGGTTATCAATTCTTTCTTTCATGGACTGTGCCTTTGGTGTTATATCTTAAAAGTCATTGCCATACCCAAGGTCATCTAGGCTTTCTCCTATGTTATCTTCTAGGAGTTTTATAGTTTTGTGTTTTACATTTAGGTCTGGGTTCATTTTGAATTTTTATGAAGCATGTAAAGTCAGTGTCTAGATTCTTTTCATGGACATCCAGCTGTTTCAGCACTATTTGATGAAAAGACTATCTTTGCTCCATTGTATTGCCTTTGTTCTTTTGCCAAAGATCAGTTGACTGTATTTATGTGGGTCTATTTTGGGGCTCTTTATTCTGTTCCATCGATCTATTTGTTCTTTCACCAGTACCACCCTGGTCTTGATTACTGCACCTTCATAATAAGTCTTCAAGTTGGGCAGTGTCATTCCTTCAACTTTGTCCTTCTCCAATAAGGTGATAGCTATTCTGGGTCTCTTGCCTCTTCATATAGACTTTAGAATCAGTTTTCCAATATCCATAAAATAATTTGCTGGGATTTTGATTGGGATCGCACTGAATTTCTATAGATTAAGTCGGAAAGAACTGACATTTTGATAATACTGAGTCTTCCTATTCATGAACATGCAATATCTCTCCATTTATTTAGTTATTCTTTGATTTCATTCATCAGGGCTTTGTAGTTTTCCTCCTATAGAGGTTGTACATATTTTATTAGATTTATACTGAAGCATTTCATTTTTGGCAGTATTAATGTAAATAGTATGGTTTGTTTTTTTTTTAACTTATTCCACTTGTTCATTATTGGTATATAGGAAAGCAATTGCCTTTTGTATATTAACCTTGGATCCTGCAACCTTGCTATAATCATTTATTAGTTACAGGAGTTTTTTGGTCAATGCTTGAAGATTTTCTACATAGATGATCATGTCATCTGTGAACAAAGACAGCTTTATGTCTTCCTTCTCAATCTGTACACCTCTTATTTCCTTTTCTTGCCTTACTGCATTAGCAAGGACTTGTAGCACAATATTGAAAAGTTACAATAAAGGAGGACATCCTTGCCTTGTGCTTAAGCTTAGTGGGAAAGCTTTGAGTTTCTCTCCAGTAAGTATGATGTTAGCTATTGGGTTTTTTTGTAGATAGTCTTTATCAAGTTAAGAAAGTCCCTCTCTATTCCTAGTTTACTGAGAGTTTTTATCATGAGTGCATGCTGGATTTTGTCAAAGGCTTCTTCTGCATGTATTTATATGGGTTTCTTTTTTCCTATTTTTTCTTGGATGGATTATATTAATTGATTTTCAAATGTTGAACCAGCCTTACATACCTGAGACAAATCCCATTTGGTCATGGTATATAATTCTTTTTATACTTTTTTGGCTTCAATTTGCTAACATTTTGTTGAGAATCTCTGACACAATTTTTATCACATTCCTACTATAAAAGGTATGGGATTCTAACGAATTAAGCTATTAATTAGTCTTATCAAATTGTGCTTTTTATTCAACGATACACCATAGCAGAACCCTGAGGGAATGGATGGTGAACGGTAAGGCCTGAATTTACACTTCTCTTATTATTTATACCCTGGTGACTCTGTCTCTCAACAAGTGTTTACGATTGATGTTTATTTTTTTGGAAATTAGATATAGCTCACTCCATTCATTCATTCAACAGATTCTACAGCAGAAGGGAGGCTTCTAAGGAGGTAGGGTGTATTAGTGGGGCTGCAGGTTATTACAGGGAAACCAAGCAAGTCCTCATAATGGAGAAGGTGATATTTGAGAAAAGACCTAAAAAAGTGAGTGGATGAGTAATGTAGATACTAAAGAGAATAGCACTTCAGGTAAAGGGAACAGCAAGTGAAAATGTCTGCCTACTATACTTTTCGAACATCAAGGACTAAAGAGTACAAGGTGTTTGGAAAAGAGTGAGCAAGGAGTAGAGGTGGAGAAGATGAGATCAAATATACAAAGTGGAGGGTAATCATGTAGCAACTTTCCAGCATTTTAAGAACTTCAGCTTCAACTATGATGAGAGGGGAAGACACTGAAGTCACATAATTCTTCTGACTTATATTCTCAAAGGGTTCTCTAGCCACTGTGTTAAGGACAGATTTCAGAGGGATGATAAGATGAGAGACAATGAAATCTTAATCCTGAGTAGTAATAGTGGAAAAATTGAGAAATTGTCAAATTCTGGTTCTATCTCAAAGATAGGACTGACACATTCTGCTTGTGTATGGGATGTGAAAGGAGAGAGAAAGAAAAAAGTCAAAGATGAATCACACTTTGTAACTGAGCACCAGGAAGAATGGAGCTGCCCTTTTCTGTTTTCAAAAGTCTACAGGAAAAGCATGAGTGACTATGTGTGTGTTTGATTGGAAGATATATTAAGTTTGGGATGTCCATTAAATGACAAAACAGAGATATTCTGTTAGTAACCAGTCTTGTTAGGTGGACCCAGTCTGTAAAGGACAACTATCAATTTACCTAATCTGCTCAATTTGAAGACCCATAAAGGACCTTGGGGTATTAGTGTGAAGAGGGCTTCCTTTTGCGTTTGTATGTATGTGGGTTATTTGCTTTGACACTGTGGTTAGGCTAAAGTAGCACGATTCTGGGCTTTCATCTTTGGCAACTTTTTTCTTACAAAGAAGCTTTTTATTAGGTTGATGCCCAATGAGTATTCGCCCGATTCTTCATGTCCTGATCATTTAACTATTTTCCTCGTTTGTACAGCCACAAATTTGGTTAGTATTTGTTAATTTCACCCTTCAACGTGGACACACTTGAAACGAAGTGAACTCCCACCACACTGATGGTAGACTCCATCTGAGCATGCTCAAAAGAGCACAGAAGGTTGTCCACGGGGAGCGTACTATCAGAGGCTGATTGACAGTATCAGTGTTATAGACCTACTTAAGGGCAAACACATACATTTCTTACGCTTCGCTGCTCCTGATAATAGGCAATGGCAGGCTCTGGATCACAACGTTTGAACCCAGCAGGAATAGTTTTGCACTCTATGTGGCATGACTAGGATAAGGGGTATGTATATTATCTAGCAGGAATCTTCTTTTTCTGTGCTACACAAATACAACGCTGTCACTTTCTGAGACAATAAACTTTCTCTGGCTGTGACAGAATCAAAACAGATGCCAAGTCAGATACATTTCTGAATTATGTGATTTGGGTTCCCTGACCAGGTTAAAAAAAAATTTTTTTTTCTTCTTTGTTTCACATTTAAACAATATGAGTTAGTCTAAACTATATGATCAAAAAATAGAACTACTAAAAAACAGGGCCATATCATTACTGTTTTGATATAATAAATAATAGAGGGGTTTTTTTTTTACTAATAAACCAGCATTTAGTAACAATAAGCCAAACATTAAGCCTTTAGAAAATTTGGGAGCTCCTTCATTTCTTACAATAACTCTGTGAGACTGGTACCAGTATTTATCACCACTGATGAAGAAACTCAGTTTCTGTCTTCAGATGAAGACACTGAGACACAGAGAGGTTAAACGTAACTTGCCCATAATTGCCCTAGCTGCTATGCTAGTCTGCTTCATCAACCACTATCACCACTAACACATTTATTTAATTGGACTTTAAATTCAGATAAACAATTTTTCCTGGTTGCAAGGAAATCATTTAACAAGCCCAGATTGCAATGATTGAAATGCAAGTCTATGCCCAAATCTGAGGACCCTAAACCATGTGATCACTAAAAATACTGAGCATCTATTCTGAGCCTTATAATATGAGTTTGCATTTAAAATAACAGGTCCTATTAAGAATAAGTGTACAAATGGCATTCTAGGAGGGAATATATCCAACAGGTGTTTTAAATTCCTTTAGTGGCAGTGAAAAAGTATGAAGGCATTTCCTGAAATACTAAATGAGCTGACTTGCTTTTGGTGGGTGAACACAACTTTGTTTACAAAACTTAACCTGAAAGCATTTTCTAAGTATCCTGCTATTACTCTACTCACAGTTAGCCTTGTTATCTCCTTTAACAAACAAGAATGGTAAGACACAGTCTCAGTATAGTATGGATAAATCATTTGCAGTCTTGGGTAAACTTGTACCTTAACAAGTGTCTTCAATTTGGGGAAGACATGAATTCACAACTGCCATTTTCTATGCATATTACTGTCATATAAACTAATTCCAGCAAGATAAAGCTATAGTTAGGTAGATCCTTTCATAAAATGATACAGTCACTCAGGAATACTTTATAACCTAAAACGACTGGACAGTCAGTAACCAATGAATTATCCTAATGCTGATTCATCTGAGAGGTCCTTTATTCCAATGACTTTTGCTGCTATCCTTCTCGTTTCCTTTTGGGATTAAGAACTATGCATGAAGTCTTACTTACTCTAAGGTTCACCTTTTACCTTTCCTGTCATACAACTTGTCACTTTCCCCAACATATGCCACCAAATGCCAAAAAGAAATCTGAGTACTTTGGGGTCATGGCACAGGTATTTCTAGAGGGATGAACACCTGTTCAAAAATCACTAATCTGAGAATAAATATATGGGGAAATGAACTGGGGAAATGATTAGAATCAACTGAAACTGTGAGAGGCCAGCAGGGCAGATATGTGTGCCTGTATGTGCCTTAAAGAATAATGTTCTCTATGAGAAAAAAATGCTTTATTGCCCCAAACTTTAATCCAATTAATATCTGGGAATATATTTCAAGACCACTTGTATATATGTGTATGTGCATAATGTTAGCATTGTATATTATTTGTGTTATGTTTCCCTTCTATCATGGGAATACGTTGCCTTTAAAGTTTAACCTTTCTTGTCGATTTTGTACATGGATGAAGGTTCACACAGTAAGATAAGTTCAAGGATTTCTTTCTCCAATACCATTGATATGAATTCCTATTACTTAATTTCTTTTTGATAGATTTGCAGATGACAGTCCAAGATAATTCTGCCAATGGAAATCACAGGACTACCAAATATGGAAAAGACTTTGGAACACTTACAGTGTGTTTTCATGGTCTGCATCAGAATTCTACAAAAGGCTTTTGGCTGAATTGGCAGTGAAATGAGAATGTAAAGTTAGTGTTATCAGTTACTTTCAGTTTGGTGTTTTTTCTTTTCTACTATTGTACTATGTATCAAAAATTACATAAAAATCAGGAGAAGAGAAATGGTTAAGAAAAAATATAACCTGTCAGCACTTACTTAGACTCACAGGTGCACAGAACATGAGAGGTGGGGTGTGAGAGCTAACCTTGTTCCAATTCCCTCATTTTATTGATGAAAAGCTTTGAGGCTCAAAGAAGGAAGTGACCCTGCCAGAAGCATACCATGAATCAGTGATGAAAGGGAGACTCCTTGGCTTCTGTAGAGCCATGTCTCTGTGCACAAGGTATTAAAGAAGCATTAATTAAGTGCCCCTTTACCTAAGAACATGGAGCTTAATCGTAGGGTTTGGGGTTCTTGTCTCTTCTTTTCTTTTGCTTTCTTTTTTGTATCCTTTTGGGCCTTAGTTTTTAGTTGCTCTCTTGAACTGGATTTACAAGACATTTATTTCCAGTAGCCCTTATTTTTTTGGATTGTAGGCTGAATCTTTAAGAAGTTGGGGAAGGATATTGAACTGCCAAAAGCTAACAGATTATTGGCAAAGAAATAACAATAATTATAATTCCAATTTCCCTCGGTATTCCCTGTGTACTTCAGGGGTAGAAATAGTATTTGTAAAGTGATTTCAAAACGTGCAAATATTCCCTGCGGTACATAACCTACTGGTTAAGAGCACTAATTCTGAAATTAATTTGCCTGGATCCTTTTTTCCCAGCTCTACCACTTATTAGTAGTGGGACTTCAGGAGTGTTACTTCTTTGTGTTTCACTTCCTCTTTGAAAAATGAGAGGTTAATAACCTCACCCATTTTACAGAGCTGTGGCGTGGAGTTAATACATGTAGACTGGTTAGGAATCTATGCCACTCTTAAGTCTTTTAAAATCAATCTTACTATTGTTGTTACTATTATTATTATTTCGTTAGCTGTCCTTGAAAAAGTTTGCCAGCAGTACTCACTTGCTTTTCTTTTTGTTGTATACTGTCTACATCCCACGTAAGCTTTCTACCAAACCCAAAGAGGCTGGTTTCAGATATTTTACACCTCTTTACCTGTTTGTCACAGCAAAAGTAAAAGGAGTTTGGCTCACCCTGATCGAAAAAACCAGAACTTTGGTTTTCTCCCATTCATACACATTGGTGAACAGATGTGAAAAAATGACTCCATGGGGCTTTCAGTCTGGAGCCAAATATCCAGGCTCTGTGTAACTCTACACTATTATGCACAGATGTTGGCCCCTTAGGACCCAAAAGAATCTCAACTAAGCCCATCTTTATTTCAGGAATATGAAGAACACTTTTTGTGAAGTAGTTGAACATAACAGAAATACAAGAAAAGGCAGAGGTGTTTTGTATCACAACTTTTTGAGAAATGCTCAGAGCTCTAAGATGTAGCTGACAATTTCCCCATCAGGTAAAGCTTTCAAAGTTACCATAAATTTCACCATAAATACATTTTTTCAGCAATGGCAATAATGCAGTGACTATACTGCTCAATTCCTCACAGCATCAGCATTAAATACATCAAAAGGGTAGGTTAAAATATCTGTCTGATTGCTTCTGACATAACCCCAAGATCTCTTTTATTTCTGTACTCCATCAATTATAATGTGGAACATTAAGACAAATTATTTCTAAACACTAACAAGGAATGTAGCAGTAAGTGGCAATCAAGGTGAATTTTGCCACAGCAGTGTGCTTATTCTGTTACAAGCAGGAATGCCAACCCAAAGGATGTAATTAGAGGAAACTCTGTACAGTCTATTCTCTAGGAACTAGAACAAGGAGACTGAGAGAAGATGATTCTGGGTAAATCAAACCATTTTCTCCTAATTACAGCTGAATAACAGGGAGCAAACTCCCATGGGAGGTTGTGATCTGCTTGAAGAAAGCTAGGAGGTTGCCCTGGTTAGGGTCTTTCATATACAGTTATTCAAGCACAGACTTGATCATCTGTCAGGGATGCTACAGTAGGGAGAGTTTTGCCGTAGCTGTGAGACTCAGCAAGATCACTTCCAACTCTAAAACCTACAATTTTAATTTAATCACCAACACCAGCCGTCATTAAGAGCGACCTCAAATAACTCCATATCTGTTCATCTACTCACATATGCTTTACACAGTCAACAGACCTCAAGTGATTACTACATGCCAGACACAGTTCTAAGACACAGAATAAGGGATAAGAAAGGTATCAACCTCTGTCATTGTGGGGCTTGAGTTCTTTGGGAAGAAGTTCATCTAAATACAAATAGACATCAAAGATAATATTTGTTTTTATTATTATTCTGTGAAAGAAGTAAGGTAATCTGATAAATTGGGACTAAGTTAGGCTAGTAGGACAATCAAGGAAAAAATATCTTTAAGAGATGAGTGCCAAAGAATAGAAAGGAATCATTTATGGAAAATTTTTTTGGAAATAATATTTCCAAAAAATGGGAACAGTAAATACAAAGGCCCTGAGGCAAGATGAAGCTTAACTACAATCAAGGAACAAAAAGAAGCTAAAAGGTTAGGTCAGGAGGTAACCACACAAATTTAAACCAGCTGGTCCCTAACTTCAAGTCTACGTGGATATATTCTTGAGGTGACTTAGATGTATCCAAAAAAAAAAAAAAAAAGTTGACTCGAAAATTACCCTGGAAATTCTGAGTGGGACTCTCGACAAAGGCACAGCCATATTAAATGTCACAGCCATCATTCTCTACAGCTTCACTCTGGCCATCACTTGCAGGCATTTAACGGGGTGTTTAATATCCTCTCTAAAATACTGGGCAGGAAGAACAAACATCCTAGCATGTCTGCAACGCGCACCTAGTGTCTCACAATTGAAAACTGGCTGGAGCTCATCCTGCTGACGGCTTGGCCAGCAGTCCAGCATTTAAAGCCTTGAATTCCTGTCCGTTCATCTGTAGTTGTGTTTATGTCTCTCACTTAAACAGTTTTCAACACACTTCTGTGATTCTTTTGATAAGTGAACGTGCAGGTGTATGTTTGGCTCTGCCAGGGACTGAGTCCAGATCTGGTCTTTATTGCTAAAACAGACATCTTGGAGTATTTGAATTGCTGCATATGCCATATTTACTCTTGTGTAGGTAGGCCAATTTTCCTCCAGCTAAAGATTTCTCCCTGCTTACTCCTCCACTTTCCCCCATTGCCTATGCTAAATAATTCAGCTCACTTCTCCAGAAGTGACTGTGAGTCACCCAACCCATCTATATTTTTTCAGGGTCAGAGAGAAGGTCAAAACATGCAGAAAAGGGAGTCTACATGCAACAGACTTAGAGGAAAACTCTGGAAAATCTCAACAGATCAAAATAATCACTTTGACTGCATCAAGATTTCATTTTTATTTTGATCTCATTTCCTAGAAAAGGCACACAATTTGGGAAGACTAGTTAGGCACGGGAGTGAAAAATTCATTGCAGCTAGCCTGCTTCTAAAGTCTCCTCTGAAGCTCAGGTTTTGAAACCTTTACAATTATGAATTGGAAATCCATGTGTTACATAATGCATTTCTGGAAAAATGCCCAAGACACATATGTGCTCTACAAGGCTCTAATACTAACATTAATCTAATGAATGGTATATTAGAAAAGTGATTTGTGTACATCCTAATGGAAAGCATATTTTCTGAGCAAAGCTTGTGGACTGAAATGGCAAAAAATAATCCAACCCCTAAACAGAGCTTCCAGCTACCACATCAACCAATAAGATAAATTGGTGCGCCTTCACGGAAGGCTGAGTGATCGCTCTGCTTTCTGTTTCCCAGGGGAAAGCACTTTCCAAATCTTGTGCAGGTGTCTGAGAGAGACTACCTAAAAGGAAAGAAACTGAATTCTCCTTTTTGAGCCCCTGGATGACTCTTTTCATATATAAGCTTGTTTTTTTTAATATCAGTTCATTTTTCAAATGCAGCAAAATCCAAGGCCCTGTTTATCCCAGGGGTTAATTTGGTTAAACTTGATACATCATATTGTGACTGGCCTCATATTTTACTCCAAAAGACATAGCATCTCTTATCTTTTATTTACAGTGATCTTCATATTCATTTCTCAACTGAGGCACGCATTTCAGGGTGAGCTTGCATTGATCTCTAATCTTTTTTTCTCTCTCTCTTTTTTTTTTTTTTTGCGGTATGCGGGCCTCTCACTGTTGTGGCCTCTCCCGTTGCGGAGCACAGGCTCCGGACGCGCAGGTTCAGCGGCCATGGCTCACGGGCCCAGCCGCTCCGCGGCACGTGGGATCCTCCCAGATCGGGGCACGAACCCGTGTCCCCTGCATCAGCAGGCGGACTCCCAACCACTGCGCCATCAGGGAAGCCCTTTTCTCTCTCTTTTTGTAACGTATACTTTTTGGCCCTTAAGAAATGGCTCTGATAGAAATTTTTTTTTTTTTTTTTTTTTTTTTTTTTTTTTAAGGAAAAGCAAGAGTTTGAGATTGCTGAATTTTTTAACCTGCTGAAGAGAGAATCAGCCTTTGTCACCCAGTAAGTGACTTGGCTTTAGATAAAATCTGCATCCCACTATTTTTTTTTAGTGCATTTGTCTTCAAGAGATTGAGTCTGACTTGAATGTTTCATGTAGCTGACTCCCGATTATTAACAGGTGAGAGTGAGGACGGATCTAAAGAGAGGCTTAAATGACGCAGGAGATGAGAAATTAAATGCTCTTTGCCAACTACAAATGAATTCGTGGGTAGAACCTAGAGTCAAGGCCAATAGATTCATAATTGCATTTTAAGGAATCTAAATCCCATCTAGTTGTCCTGAGAAGCAGCCAAAAGGAATTGCAAATCAAGGTGTAGACAGAACCTAGCTGTCTGGCAACCACAAGAGCCCCGTGTCTCCTGTCTCAAGCTGTCAGTAGGGGCAGAGTCAAATTTAAAGCTGGAAATCCCAGGGATTCAGTCACTTTGGGGTTGAGCCATGAAAATTAACGCACACCCATTGTGCACCAGAGCCTGCAGTTGAATTTATAGACTTTTAGATTCAAAGGAAATTAACCCATGACTCCTCAACTTCAGCTCCCACTTCGAGGTCAAGTTGCTCCCCTTAAGGCCTTATTTTCTCTACAACCAGTGTTCTCCTAATACAAGTGGCATGTTTCTTTTCTTTCCCAACGTCCTTCTTGGGCTCCACATATCCTTTTGAGTCTGATCATCTGTTCCGTTTCCTCTTCCCCAGGAGAAATGTGGGTAATGTCCTCTGTTATGCTTCAGAGTCAAAGGGGCTCTGCAAATATCTGTCTAAAGTTATTATCATGCTGCACGTAGATCTTTGGTCTTGAGTGCATATTAAGAAATACCCTCCTCATCTTTTACTGCTTCTGGCATGATGACAAATTAGCGCTCTTCTAAGGGAAGGCCTAGAGAGCACAAAAATGATAGTTTTATGAAGAGACTTTGTGATAGGAGATAGTTTGATAAAAAGGATTGAGCATTGGAACTCGGGTCCATTAGCAGCTCCGGCACTGGCTAGCTGCAAATATTTGAGCAAACCACTTAGCTCTCTGGTCCTCAGTTTCCTCATGTAAAATAAGGTGTCTAGGGATGAATAATTCTGCCATCTCTTCTAGCCCTAAGACTCTCTGACACAGAAAAGAGAAGGAAAACTATTTTGTTAAGTCTTTCTCTAGTAAGAGATCCTTACCACATTCCAGCACCAACTTCCTTTCTCAGACTGGATTTCCAGCAAGGTGGTGGAAGGCCCTTACTGGGTTAATTTCCTTCGCTTTTGGTTTAGATTCCTCTGGCACATTGTGTCCAGCCTTAATATTTTACACGGTAAGCCATATCATCTTTTATCTTTTATTTATAGTGATCCTCATATTAATTTCTCAATAGCAGCTGTTGAGGCAGGAGGGACAAGTCATTGATCTTCCAATTTATCCGCTACTCTTACATATCCTGAGGTCGAGGCAGCCTGGGGAGATTGATGGAGACCTGGCATCCGCCCAGCAGCTGTGTGTTCCTCATGCATGAAAATCAACCACAGGAAACTGAAATTCGACAACTGGCAGCAATATCAGCCACCTCTGTAATAAATATAACAGGCCGTTCTTTAATAATTGAACGGGTGTCTGGGATTCGGTAATGAAAAAGCTCCTCTGTATGAGAGTGCCAGTGGAACTTTGGACTGGCCAGAAGCTGGTAGATTTGGGGAGGGGGGTGGAAGTGGGGACGCTGTTTGCAGATGTCAGCTTCTCATACGGCAAACATTCTTATTCCTCGATTCTCAAGCAAGTCACAATATAGAGGAAGCAATATTTCCTTCACTTTTTGTAAAGCCAAATCCTTTTTATGAAATATTTTTTAAAATTCTGCAAGAAAAACAACAGATCCTCCTCAGATCATGTTATTGCCCAGCAATGGGAAAGGAAATGGTCAATGGAGCTGCATACACTACACTGGTCACAGATCCCAGGTGAACAGTTGTGTCCAGAGCTCTGAATCACTTACAGATCCTCACAGGGACAAACCACTAATCAGTTCCTAAAGGAAGGTCTTCGTTCCTTGTCACAGCTGAGCAGCAGCTTCCATCAGGCCTCCCTGTGGTCTCACTTGTCTTGAGCCCCCAACAGCAGGTTAACCCTGAGCTGGTTGCCTCTTCCCACTGCCTGCTCCTCAGGTAACCTGTCCTGTTAAGGTCAGGTGTTGCAGACTTATTTGATCATCAGCTTCGTGTCTGTCTGGATTAAAACCCACCCACTGAGGTTTAGCTCTCTTTCATAATCTGTGGCTGGGGAAACAGGTGCTAAATGTGGAAGCAGAGTTTCCCATGTTAGGCCACATATATGATGTTGTGGTGGCAGGTCATCAAAGAGCCCACCTGTGGGGCTGATGCAGAGCTGTGTGCGAGCAGAGCTTCCCCATCACCAGCCTGTAAACTACCCTGTGCCCTTGGTTATTACACAGCATGCATACTGTACAGACGCACATATTATCTCTGCTTTTTTTTTTTTTTTATAATAGAGTGACTAATAATGTCCTCCAGGGGTAAACTGGAGTGTCAAGCTGCTCAGAAATTTCAGGCACAGCATTACCAGGAAACTATTTACTTCTAACAAAACGTGTTACGAAGATTTGGAGTATACATGGGGTTTGAGCGATGTTATGATTTTCGCGGACGGAGCCTCACAAAGGGTTCTGCCCAGTGTGCACTTTCTCTTCCTCTGATAAACAGAAGCTGAGTGGATCCCTATATCAGATGACTTAATCTCATCTGGGACCATTGTCTGATATAAATAGACAATAAAAATATATAATTCTTCTAGCAGGTGTGAACACTTTATACATTTCTTGATTTTGATTCTCTTTGCTCCTTGAATTTAAATACTATTTTCCCTTTTTGTTCTGTAATCAGGCTTCATTCCACAGTTATTTATAGGTATTGATAAATAAACATTCAAGTGGAAACTGATTCCTCAACAAAAAATAAGACATATAAAATGTCATATCACCTTGTGCAAAGCAGGTCAGACTCACTGAAGATGATGAGCATATTTTCCGGACAGCACCTCACCCAGTGTTATTATTAGCAGTGTGGTAGAAACAGGAGGAAGAATAATATAATAAAGTAGTAGTAATGATAGTGTGTGCTTCCACGGCACACGACCATCTTCAAAACATCTATAAGTGCATTGTTTCCCTTGACCTTCAAAACAATCCTATATGGAAGGCAGGCCTGGTGTTCTGATTCCCATTTTGTAGATGAGGAAACTAAATTCCAGAGATACTGAAGCAATTCACCCAACTAAGAAGCCCAAGAATCAGGGTCTCTAAGTACAGGTCTAGGCTCCTCCTCATGGACTGGTGAGACATAAAGTAACAACACTAATAATCGAGAAAGAAACCAAGAACAACACATCCCCAGAACTCTCCTGGTAAGAGGAGTTTGAAGGTAGCTATTGTTGCATGAGGGTTACTAGAAACTAAACAAGAATTTTGGGATTCAGTAAAATGTGTCAGTCCATCGGGTAAAGTGTAGGTAATTACAAAATGGAATCTATAAGATGTCATACAATTTGACATTTGCCTGAAAATAATTCATATTTGGAGAAGTAAAGGCCATATATGTCTTGAAACTGTTTAGAAACATAATCCCTAAAGAAGTATCCTGCTTGCCCGTGTTTTATAGCCTTAGCTGCAGAGTTTATGTGAACTCCCTGGCTGTTCCCATCTCAAATACTATTTTCTATGAGACAGGAGCACTGCAATATATGACTATTTTATGGAAGCAGAGTTCTGGAGTATTTGGGGCCCATACACAGGAAAATCACTTCATGGTAAGCACATGAATGAGGGATAATGTAGTGTGGAGGGTCAGGATAATTGATGTCAGTCATGAGGAAGCGGGTACTTTCCAGCCATAACTCTCCCTGCTGGGAGACTGTCCATTTCTAGGTGCCTGCTCAGCACTGGCTTCATGCAGTAGAGTTCAGAGGCCCTAGGGTGGGGGGTGGCGGGGTGGGGTGAGGGAGGTCAACCTGGTGCTGGACCTATAAAAACCTTCTCTCTACCTCTGAGAATCAGGATTATCAGGTGAATGATTTAGGCAGCCAGAGGATTCTACTCAGTAAAAGTTCAACCATGTTAGCAAATCTTTGAAGAGTGACCAATAAAAATACATAAAATGGCTGGATGCAAATGTGCAAACAGCCTAAGCTTACTGCATGCACAATTATCTTTGGTTTATTTACATGCCCTTCCTTAAGATGCAGCCTGATGTTACCAAATGAACAGACTTTAAATATGCCAATGTGAATCAAGCGGTATAGAGGAGACAAAAGATGGGAAAAGTGATAATACAAATTTGAATGATAAAAAACAAACTTGGGCCTCCCTGGTGGCGCAAGTGGTTGAGAGTCCGCCTGCCGATGCAGGGGATACGGGTTCGTGCCCCGGTCTGGGAGGATCCCATATGCCGCGGAGCGGCTGGGCCCGTGAGCCATGGCCGCTGAGCCTGCGCGTCCGGAGCCTGTGCTCCGCAACGGGGGAGGCCACAACAGTGAGAGGCCCGCATACAGCAAAAAAAAAAAAAAACTTGATGTGCCTTTAAAATGGCCAAGTAGTCCCTGAAGAAGAAAAATGAAGCATTCTAAGGCAGAACAGCAAGAAAGAGTATTTACTACCACTAAGAAAATTAATAAGAACCTGCATCACTGGTTATTTAGGAATTCAGTAAATTTCCTTTGCTTTATCGGCACTAAAAGCTACCTAACATAAATCCCAGAACTGCTGAGAAACACGCTTGTCAAACCTTTGCAACAGCTTGGGACTCTGTTATATAAACTTTGGGAGACTATTAAACTTGACGTAGAAAACCCTTTGAAAATAGATGTTCTTATCTGTTCTAGCATATTCGTCCCCTGTAGGAGAGTTGTGATTCAAAGAACATTAAATAGTAATTTTTTAAAAAGTAGTTGAGAAAACACAGCACTTCAAAAGGCTTAAATCTGGAAGCACTTCAAATATGAGGTTTAGGATTACTAGTATGGTTTCCTAATCTCCTAATTATTTGAGAATGAGGGCACTTTTACGTATATCTCTCTTTGGAATCACTAGAAATATCAATTAAATGTTATAAATTAAGAGAATCTCCCTTGGGATATGAGATCATATTATATAAATGATGGCCTTCTGCTAGTGGTTAACAATTCTTCTTTAATCAATCCAGAGAGGCTTCCTAAGCCCAAGAAATTTGGTAGCAATGGTTTAGGGCTCATTTAAGCATTTATGAGATGCTACAATCATTAGAACTGCATTTACCTTTGAAAAAAGATGATTTCTGTATATAAGTCATGTTTACCACAGTGATACCAACAAAATCTCTCAACCTCCACAGAGAACTTCCAATTTTCTTTCCCTCCTGCTCTTGCTATGTTTGCACAGTCTCCCTGTGCATGAAGCGTTGAGAAGGTATCTCACCAGAGTCACCAGCAGCCACAGGCAAACCACTTATCACCAGATACCACTGTTGCCACTGGGTATCAGTGCAACCAGAGGCATGTACTAGAGCCTCTGATAGGTTACAGTGGGGCTATGATCCTCAAGCACAGTGAAGCCATAGAGGTTCTGGGTAGATGTAGGGTAAATTTTATTTTCTCCTTTTCTATAACATGTTGCTAGAGGGACATCAAAAACTATTGCTGAAATATCAGTGAATATGTTTTTTTTTACCTTTTATTAAGAGTCCCATCTCTTTTAAGAACTGCGATGTATTTTTTGAGGGAAATAAACTATAGGAAAATTCAACTGACAGAGATCATACTGTACTTGACTTTTCTGTTCTTTGCTACATTTATTTGTTGAGACAAACGTCTGTTCTTAGCCTTTTTTAAATGGCTCTATTAAAACATAACTGACACACAGTAAACTGCACATACTTAAAGAACACAATTTAAGTTCTGAAATATGCACATACCCATGGAACTGCCAACACAAACAAGAAAAGGAACATATCCATCACTTGCAAGTGTTTTTATGCCTCATTCATAAAGCCCCCCTTTTTCCCCCACATTTCACTCCTCCACATCCCCAGGTGACCACTGATATGTTTTCTATCATTATAGATGTGTTTGTGTTTTTCTAGAAATTTATATAAATGGATTCACAGGGTGAGGACTCTTTTGTCTGGCTTCTTTCACTCAATGTAATTATTCTGAGAGTAATTCATATTTTTGTGGGTATCAATAGTTTATTACTTTGTTTTGCTGAGTAGTGTTTCACTGTATGAGTATACCACAGTATGTTTATTCATTCGCCTGCTGACGGATGCTTGAGGTTGCTACAATTCTGTCTATTAAAAATAAAGATGCTGTGATGATCCATGTACAAGTCTTTTTTTTTTTTTTTTGCGGTACGTGGGCCTCCCTCTCACTGTTGTGGCCCCTCCCGTTGCAGAGCACAGGCTCTGGACGCACAGGCTCAGCAGCCATGGCTCACGGGCCCAGCCGCTCTGTGGCATGTGGGATCTTCCCGGACCGGGGCACGAACCCGTGTCCCCTGCATCAGCAGGCGGACTCTCAACCACTGCGCCACCAGGGAAGCCCATGTACAAGTCTTTGTATGAACACATGCTTTCATTTTTCTTGCATAAATATCTAGGTGCAGAAAGGCTGGATCATACAGTACGTGTATGTTCAACTTATAAAGAAACAGCCAAACTGTTTTCTGAAGTGACTGTACCATTTTCCTTCCCACTAGCAATGTAAAAGACTTCCAGTTCCTACACTGCCTCACCAATACTTGGTGTGGTTGGACTTTTCTAATTTTAGCCATCCAAGAGGTGTGTAGTGGTATCTCCTGTGGCTTTAATTTTCATTTAGCTAATAATTGATTACATTGAGAAACTTCATGTGCTTATTTGCATCCATACACCTCCTTGGCAGGATCTCTTTTTAAATATTTGTATCCATGTTTTTAATTTTTTTTTAATTTTCTAATTACTGAGTTTTGAGAGTTCTATATGTGTTATAGACACAAGTCTTTTCAGGTATATAATTTGTAAATACTTTCTTCCAACCTGTGGCCTTTCTTTTACTAATAACAGCTTCCAAAGATGAAACCCAATTTATCACTTTTTTTCTTTTATGGATCTTGTTTTTGGTGTCATCGCTAGGAAATCTTTGCCTAACACAAGGTCAAAAAGATTTTGTCCAAGTTTTAGAGATTTATGTTTTGATCTATATTTAGTTAATTCTTTATATGGTGTGAGGTAGGGATCAAAGTTCATACTTTTGCATATGGCTATCTATGCACAATATCTGTGTACTACATGCTTCCAGCACCATTTGTCAAGAATACTATACTTTCTCCTCTAAATTGGCTTTGCACCTCTGTTGAAAAGTTAATTGTCCTTATATGTGTGGACATGTTTCTGGGATCTACATTCTATTTGATTGACCTATTATATCTGACTTTTGGTTATAATACATTCTTTCACTGATTTCTTTTCACTCGTTCATGTAAACAGTCTCCCAGTAATATAGCCTTACCATTTTACTGGACATACCTAGGTATACCTGAAATGCATTTGATAAATCAATGGAACTTGCACTCAAACTAAGGTTACTTTCCAAAAACACTTAATATGTTGAGATGTAAAAATTATGTATTCTACAGCCTTCCTGCCTCAACCAAGTGTATGTTAATACATCTCCACAAGCTATTTTGCATGTGCATGGGGCTGTAGAGTCTGGGGACTATGAGAGTGGTATGTGCAGTCTATCCTAAAAGATCATCATAGGAGGCAAAGGAAACATTAAAGGAAATAGACAGGAATAGTCAAATACCAAATGTTAAAATATTTCTCATGAGTTTTTAATACATACATTGAGATAAATAAGCAAATTATTATAAAATAAAATACAAAAAATTAGAGAATATTTCAAAATGCTTTTTTTGCAAGATGCAACAAGATACTAGAAATAGAGGAATTTTCTGGAACCAGCTTGTCTTTTCTTTTTTATCACCATAGAGTGATGGGGTTGTATTTTATTCAGTGTATTGTACATGTGGGTGTGAATAAGATGGAACTTGTCTCAAAAAGAGAAATGAGCAAAGAATATATGTTGTCAACTTGTCTAAAACATTTTTCATGTTCTGACACATTTTTTCTTTGTATTGGCATTTCAAGGGATTTTGTTTTTTAATTTGACTATTGAAAAACCTTGATAACTTCAGTGAAGTCCCAAGAAAATAATATAAACAACTGTAATGGAAAGTGAAAAGATGATAATAGCAATCAGCACTGTGATATTTCTTGTCAGTGTTCTTTATTATTTAGAATAGTAACAAATGCCATATTAATTTTACTTTTTGACCTTTAGTCTTTACCTTGATGGAAGAAGTTCTTTTAAGAAGCAATTTCTTTCTCTTTGCTTATTATCTCTTTGCAATTAAAAACAATTAATGGGGGCCTCCCTGGTGGCGCAGTGGTTGAGAGTCTGCCTGCCGATGCAGGGGATACGGGTTCGTGCCCCGGTCTGGGAGGATCCCATATGCCGCGGAGCGGCTGGGCCCGTGAGCCATGGCCGCTGGGCCTGCGCATCCGGAGCCTGTGCTCCGCAACCGGAGAGGCCACAACAGTGAGAGGCCCGCATACCGCAAAAAGAAAAAAAAAAAAAAAACAAACAAAAAAAAACAATTAATGATCATACTTTGATATGATCATCTTAAGAGTTGTATAGAAGGAGGATAGTTATACAACTATTTATAGATCTATGGGTTCAAGGAAGTTTAAAAGCTTGATATTTGAATCCTGTGGGATGTAGCCTCCTTTCCCAGAGGGAAATGAACATATACATGTACTTAATGTAGTTTAAAATAAATCAACAGAGGGCTTCCCTGGTGGCGCAGTGGTTGGGAGTCCGCCTGCCGATGCAGGGGACATGACTTCGTGCCCCGGTCCAGGGGGATCCCGCGTGCTGCGGAGCGGCTGGGCCCGTGAGCCATGGCCGTTGAGCCTGCGCATCCGGAGCCTGTGCTCTGCAACGGGGGAGGCCACAGCAGTGGGAGGCCCGCGTATTGCAAAAAAAAAAATAATAATAAAAAAATCAGTTCCGGGTAAGATGGCGGAACAGTAAGACGCGGAGATCACCTTCCTCCCCACAGATACACCAGAAATACAGCTACACGTGGAACAACTCCTACAGAACACCTACTGAACGCTGGCAGAAGACCCCAGACCTCCCAAAAGGCAAGAAACTACCCACATACCTGGGTAGGGCAAAGCGGAGAGATTCCCGCACAGAGGAGCGGTGCCGAGCGGCACTCACCAGCCCGAGAGGCTTGTCTGCTCCCCCGCCGGGGCGGGCGGCGCTGGAGCTGAGGCTCGGGCTTCGGTCAGAGCGCAGCGAGAGGACTGGGGCTGGCGGCGAGAACTCAGCCTGAAGGGGGCTAATGTGCCACAGCTAGCCGGGAGGGAGTCCGGGAAAACTATGGAGCTGCTGAAGAGGCAGGAGACTTTTTCTTCCCTCTTGGTTTCCTGGTGCGCGAGGAGAGGGGATTAAGAGCGCAGCGTAAAGGAGCTCCAGAGACGGGCGCGAGTTGCGGCTGAAAGCGCGGAGCCCAGAGACGGGCGTGGGACGCTGGGGCTGCTGCTGCCGCCGCCAAGAAGCCTGTGTGCGAGCGCAGGTCACTGTCCACACCGCCCTTCCGGGAGCCTGTGCAGCCTGCCACTGCCGGGGTCCTGGGATCCAGGGGCAGCTTCCCTGAGAGGACGCACGGTGCGCCTCGGGCTGGTGCAACGTCACGCTGACCTCTGCCGCTGCAGGCTTGCCCCGCACTCCGTGCCCCTCCCTCCCGCCGGGCCTGAGTGAGCCAGAGCCCCCGAAGAGGCTGCTCCTTTAACCCTGTCCTGTCTGAGCAAAGAACAGACGCCCTCCGGCGACCTACACGCAGAGGCGGGGCCAAATCCAAAGCTGAGACCCAGGAGCTGTGAGAACAAAGAAGAGAAAGGGAAACCTCTCCCAGCAGCCTCAGAAGCAGCGGATTAAAGCTCCACAATCAACTTGATGTACCCTATATCTGTGGAATACATGAATAGACAACACATCATCCCAAATTGAGGAGCCAGGAGTCAGTGCTGTGCCTCTGAGGTGGGAGAGCCAACTTCAGGACACTGGTCCACAAGAGACCTCCCAGCTCCACACAATATCAAATGGCGAAAATCTTCCAGAGATCTCCATCTCAACACCAGCACCCAGCTTCACTCAACGACCAGCAAGCTACAGTGCTGGACACCCTATGCCAAACAACTAGCAAGACAGGAACACAACGCCACCCATTAGCAGAGAGGTGGCCTAAAATCATAAAAAGTCTGCAGACACCCCAAAACACACCACCAGACGTGGACCTGCCCACCAGAAAGACAAGATCCAGCCTCATCCACCAGAACACAGGCAGTAGTCCCCTCCACCAAGAAGCCTACACAACCCACTAAACCAACCTTAGCCACTGGGGACAGACACCAAAAACAATGGGAACTACGAACCTGCAGCCTGCAAAAAGGAGACCCCAAACACAGTAACATAAGCAAAATGAGAAGAGAGAAAAACACACAGCAGGAGAAGGAGCAAGGTAAAAACCTACCAGACCTAACAAATGAAGAGGTAATAGGCAGTCTATCTGAAAAAGAATTCAGAATAATGATGGTAAAGATGATCCAAAATCTTGGAAATAGAATAGACAAAATGCAAGAAACAGTTAACAAGGACCTAGAAGAACTAAAGATGAATCAAGCATCGATTAAAAACACAATAAATGAAATAAAAAATACTCTAGATGGGATCAATAGCAGAATAACTGAGGCAGAAGAACGGATAAGTGAGGTGGAAGATAAAATAGTGGAAATAACTGATGCAGAGCAAAATAAAGAAAAAAGAATGAAAAGAACAGAGGACAGTCTCAGAGACCTCTGGGACAACATTAAACGCACCAACATTCGAATTATAGGGGTTCCAGAAGAAGAAGAGAAAAAGAAAGGGACTGAGAAAATATTTGAAGAGATTATAGTTGAAAACTTCCCTAATATGGGAAAGGAAATAGTTAATCAAGTCCAGGGGGCACAGAGAGTCCCATACAGAATAAATCCAAGGAGAAATACACCAAGACACATATTAATCAAACTGTCAAAAATTAAACACAAAGAAATCATATTAAAAGCAGCAAGGCAAAAACAACAAATAACACACAAGGGTATCCCCATCAGGATAACAGCTGATCTCTCAGCAGAAACTCTACAAGCCAGAAGGGAGTGGCAGGACATACTTAAAGTGATGAAGGAGAAAAACCTGCAACCAAGATTACTCTACCCAGCAAGGATCTCATTCAGATTTGATGGAGAAATTAAAACCTTTACAGACAAGCAAAAGCTGAGAGAGTTCAGCACCACCAAACCAGCTTTACAACAAATGCTAAAGGAACTTCTCTAGGCAAGAAACACAACAGAAGGAAAAGAACTACAATAACGAACCCAAAACAATTAAGAAAATGGGAATAGGAACATACATATCAAAAATTACCTTAAATGTAAATGGACTAAATGCTCCCACCAAAAGACACAGACTGGCTGAATGGATACAAAAACAAGACCCATATATATGCTGTCTACAAGAGACCCACTTCAGACCTAGAGACACATACAAACTGAAAGTAAGGGGATGGAAAAAGATATTCCATGCAAATGGAAACCAAAAGAAAGCTGGAGTAGCAATTCTCATATCAGACAAAATAGACTTTAAAATAAAGACCACTAGAAGAGACAAAGAAGGACACTACATAATGATCAAGGGATCGATCCAAGAAGAAGATATAACAATTGTAAATATTTATGCACCAAACATAGGAGCACCCCAATACATAAGGGAAATATTAACAGCCATAAAAGGAGAAATCGACAGTAACACAATCATAGTAGGGGACTTTAACACCCCACTTTCACCAATGGACAGGTCATCCAAAATGAAAATAAATAAGGAAACAAGCTTTAAATGATACATTAAACAAGATGGACTTAATTGATATTTATAGGACATTCCATCCAAAAACAACAGAATACACATTTTTCTCAAGTGCTCATGGAACATTCTCCAGGATAGATCATATCTTGGGTCACAAATCAAGCCTTGGTAAATTTAAGAAAATTGAAATTGTATCAAGTATCTTTTCCGACCACAATGCTATGAGACTAGATATCAATTACAGGAAAAGAGCTGTAAAACATACAAACACATGGAGGCTAAACAATACACTACTTAATAACAAAGTGATCACTGAAGAAATCAAAGAGGAAATTAAAAAATACCTAGAAACAAATGACAATGGAGACACGACGACCCAAAACCTATGGGATGCAGCAAAAGCAGTTCTAAGAGGGAAGTTTATGGCAATACAATCCCACCTTAAGAAACAGGAAACATCTCGAATAAACAACCTAACCTTGCACCTAAAGCAATTAGAGAAAGAAGAACAAAAACATCCCAAAGTTAGCAGAAGGAAAGAAATCATAAAAATCAGATCAGAAATAAATGAAAAAGAAATGAAGGAAATGATAGCAAAGATCAATAAAACTAAAAGCTGGTTCTTTGAGAAGATAAACAAAATTGATAAACCATTAGCCAGACTCATCAAGAAAAAAAGGGAGAAGACTCAAATCAATAGAATTAGAAATGAAAAAGGAGAAGTAACAACTGACACTGCAGAAATACAAAAGATCATGAGAGATTACTATAAGCAACTCTATGCCAATAAAATGGACAACCTGGAAGAAATGGACAAATTCTTAGAAATGCACAACCTGCCAAGACTGAATCAGGAAGAAATAGAAAATATGAACAGACCAATCACAAGCACTGAAATTGAAACTGTGATAAAAAATCTTCCGACAAACAAAAGCCCAGGACCAGATGGCTTCACAGGCGAATTCTATCAAGCATTTAGAGAAGAGCTAACACCTATCCTTCTGAAACTCTTCCAAAATATAGCAGAGGGAGGAACACTCCCAAACTCATTCTATGAGGCCACCATCACCTTGATACCAAAACCAGACAAGGATGTCACAAAGAAAGAAAACTACAGGCCAATATCACTGATGAACATAGATGCAAAAATCCTCAACAAAATACTAGCAAACAGAATCCAACAGCACATTAAAAGGATCATACACCATGATCAAGTGGGGTTTATTCCAGGAATGCAAGGATTCTTCAATATACGCAAATCAATCAACGTGATACACCATATTAACAAACTGAAGGAGAAAAACCATATGATCATCTCAATAGATGCAGAGAAAGCTTTTGACAAAATTCAACACCCAGTTATGATAAAAACCCTGCAGAAAGTAGGCATAGAGGGAACTTTCCTCAACATAATAAAGGCCGTATATGACAAACCCACAGCCAGCATCGTCCTCAATGGTGAAAAACTGAAACCATTTCCACTAAGATCAGGAACAAGACAAGGTTGCCCACTCTCACCACTCTTATTCAACATAGTTTTGGAAGTTTTAGCCACAGCAATCAGAGAAGAAAAGGAAATAAAAGGAATCCAAATCGGAAAAGAAGAAGTAAAGCTGTCACTGTTTGCAGATGACATGATACTATACATAGAGAATCCTAAAGATGCTACCAGAAAACTACTAGAGCTAATCAATGAATTTGGTAAAGTTGCAGGATACAAAATTAATGCACAGAAATCTCTGGCATTCCTGTACACTGATGATGAAAAATCTCAAAGTGAAATCAAGGAAACACTCCCATTTACCATTGCAACAAAAAGAATAAAATATCTAGGAATAAACCTACCTAAGGAGACAAAAGACCTGTATGCAGAAAATTATAAGACACTGATGAAAGAAATTAAAGATGATACAAATAGATGGAGAGATGTACCATGTTCTTGGATTGGAAGAATCAACATTGTGAAAATGACTCTACTACCCAAAGCAATCTACAGATTCAATGCAATCCCTATCAAACTACCAATGGCATTTTTCACAGAACTACAACAAAAAATTTCACAATTTGTATGGAAACACAAAAGACCCCGAATAGCCAAAGCAATCTTGAGAACGAAAAATGGAGCTGGAGGAATCAGGCTCCCTGACTTCAGACTATACTACAAAGCTACAGTAATCAAGACAGTATGGTACTGGCACAAAAACAGAAATATAGATCAATGGAACAGGATAGAAAGCCCAGAGATAAACCCACGGACATATGTTCACCTTATCTTTGATAAAGGAGGCAGGAATGTACAGTGGAGAAAGGACAGTCTCTTCAATAAGTGGTGCTGGGAAAACTGGACAGGGACATGTAAAAGTATGAGATTAGATCACTCCCTAACACCATACACAAAAATAAGCTCAAAATGGATTAAAGACCTAAATGTAAGGCCAGACACTATCAAACTCCTAGAGGAAAACATAGGCAGAACACTCTATGACATAAATCACAGCAAGATCTTTTTTGACCCACCTCCTAGAGAAATGGAAATAAAGACAAAAATAAACACATGGGACCTAATGAAACTTCAAAGCTTTTGCACAGCAAAGGAAACCATAAACAAGACCAAAAGACAACCCTCAGAATGGGAGAAAATATTTGCAAATGAAGCAACTGACAAAGGATTAATCTCCAAAATTTATAAGCAGCTCATGCAGCTCAACAGCAAAAAAACAAACAACCCAATCCAAAAATGGGCAGACCTAAATAGACATTTCTCCACAGAAGATATACAGACTGCCAACAAACACATGAAAGGATGCTCAACATCTTTACTCATTAGAGAAATGCAAATCAAAACTACAATGAGATATCATCTCACACCAGTCAGAATGGCCATCATCAAAAAATCTAGAAACAATAAATGCTGGAGAGGGTGTGGAAAAAAGGGAACACTCTTGCACTGCTGGTGGGAATGTGAATTGGTACAGCCACTATGGAGAACGGTATGGAGGTTCCTTAAAAAACTACAAATAGAACTACCATATGACCCAGCAATCCCACTACTGGGCATATACCCTGAGAAAACCATAATTCAAAAAGAGACATGTACCAAAATGTTCATAGCAGCCTTATTTACAATAGCCCGGAGATGGAAACAACCTAAGTGTCCATCATCGGATGAATGGATAAAGAAGATGTGGCACATATATACAATGGAATATTACTCAGCCATAAAAAGAAATGAAATTGAGCTATTTGTAATGAGGTGGATGGACCTAGAGTCTGTCATACAGAGTGAAGTAAGTCAGAAAGAGAAAGACAAATACTGTATGCTGACACATATATATGGAATTTAAGAAAAAAAAATGTCATGAAGAACATAGGGGTAAGACAGGAATAAAGACACAGACCTACTAGAGCATGGACTTGAGGATATGGGGAGGGGGAAGGGTAAGCTGTGACAAAGTGAAAGAGCGGCATGGACATATATACACTACCAAACGTAAGGTAGATAGCTAGTGGGAAGCAGCCGCATAGCACAGGGAGATCAGCTCGGTTCTTTGTGACCGCCTGGAGGGGTGGGATAGGGAGGGTGGGAGGGAGACGCAAAAGGGAGGGGATATGGGAACATATGTATATGTATAACTGATTAAATTTGTAAAATAAAAAAAAATCAATCAATCAATCAATCAATCAATCAATCAACACATGTTCGTAGAGGCACCTTCTATTCCAGGCATGTTTAGGTATAGGGAAGGGGAACAAGAGCTATAAAACATAATTCTTGTCTATAAGGAGTTTACAGTTTGGGGGGGCGGTGAGGGCACTCAATGACTCAAAGAGGATGAGCCTGATGCACGTGACTAGAAGGTCACACTTTGATAAACTCTGCTTTAGCAAAGACCAGCCTACTCTTATTCTGTTAAAATCTTTAATGCGGTGTCTAATAAACCTGAATATCAAGCTCAAAGGCCACTTTAGAAATGTTTCCAGGGGTGCCAAGAGCCAACAAGTTAATACGATTCCTACACACTTGACACAACTCACCAGAGGTCTTGAATTCGGTAAGCATATTGACTTCCCTTAAGAAAGATCACCATTTAAACTTCAAATGCTAAGTTCTAAGAGAATGAAGTAAGTAATAAGTGATATTCAGGTTCAGAGGTGGAAGAGAAAAGGGGTCTCAGCTTGAGCAGAACATTTTGTTGGATTCTCCAAAGTGGCAAACAGTAAGGAGCACACTAACCAACTATGACTCTGAATAAGTTGAGAATTAAGATGAAAGCCTAAGATGGAGGTCAAAATGTCACCTAGATTTAAGGATACACTTAGGCTGAAAGTGAAACTATTGAAGAAGATGTAGAAAATGCTAAATATTTCAAAAAAAATCTATTAGAACCAATAAACCAACTTAGCAAAGTTGGTTTGCAGAATATGAAATCAACATACACACATCACTTGCATTTCTGTACATTAACAATGAACAATCTGAAAAAGAAATTAGGAGAACAATTCCATTTACAATAGCATCAAAAAGAATAAATACTTAGGAATAAGCTTAACCAAAGACATGAAAGACTTGTACACTGAAAACTACAGCATTATTGAAATAAATTAAGGAAGACATAAATAAATGGAAAGACATCCCATGTTCATGAACTAGCAGACTTAATATTGTTAAAATGTCCATATTACACAAAGCTATCTACAGATTTAATGCAATCCCTATCAAAATCCCCTATTTTTGCAGAAATAGAAGAAACTACTCTAAAATTTACATGTAACCACAAAGGACCCTCAATAACCAAAGCAATCTTGAGAAAGAAAAACAAACTTGAAGACCTCACACTTTCTTTTCAAATGAAGTTTTCTTGTTATTGTGGGTTAAAAATCCAAAGTCCTAAATGTCCATAAATAATCCTTCCAAATATACATTTTGGTTCATTCTCAGGGACAGGGCTTTCAGTGCCTGAGTGGGATTGAGGGCCCCTTCAATATCTGTAGCTTAGACTTCTGTCACTGACATGGTGTGGGTATCTCACAGCCTTGGCTGTTTTATGAGTTTATCAAGTGCCTCATGAAGCATGCTCAGAAGGGCCCCACACTTGCTTGGTTTCATGCTCTGCTATTGCTGTCTTGAAATTCTTAATGATTTTATCTTTGAACTTATGTTTTGTAGGTAAAGTTTATGGGACAATAAAATGTAGGCATGAGCAAAGGAGACATGTGCAATATGTGTGTCTGCCACCATTCCTGCTGCCCCATTCACATCTAGTTTTCACCCTGCTTATTGTGTGGTTTCCATAACATGCTTATTTTGTACCTATTTGGAGGCTTAGTGAGTTCCACCAGAATTCTGTGCTACTGGTCACATCCAAGACTAAATGAAAGTGTTAACAGCTCCGGGAGGCCATGTTTTCCATTTGAATCTGAACTCACTTCTAACACAGAAAGAAAGCAGTTGTTTTTTAAGAAACAAGAATGCCCAAGGAATCTTATCATATCCTTTCTTACTCGTGTTACTTCCCAATATTAGCCAAACACTTCTGCTGAAAAAGATGACATACATGAAAAAGAGAAGAGAGAACAACCCATAGAACCCATTTAGGGCTCACCCTAATCTAGTATGATCTCATCTTATCTCGATTATATCTGAAGAAAGAATTTACTTGGTCACATTCACAGGTTCCAGGTAAACATGAATTTGGGGAGGACACTATGCACTCCAGTACAAATACTTTCAACAACACTTTTTCTTTGCAGTTTGAACAAGAGGCACTATATTTTCATTTTGCACTGGAGCCCACACATTATGTCACTTTTTACTGTTAGAGCTCATGTTGGAAAATGGGGCTTCATGAGATAGCCAAGTGAGTCTGTCAACTGAATTCTAGAATTATCCAGACTTACCCACTTTGTTGCAGCAAGTTGGTTCCAGGCAAACCCATGTGAAAGGGGCATGCCCACAGTGGAGCAGAGAACTTTTGTCTCTATCACCAGACTCACTTCCAAGATGAAGAAAAGAAGAGCTTAGCAAAGCATGGCCAGTTATTCTTCCCAACTTTGCCAGTCAAGTAGGTCACCTCACCTAGCCAGTGTCAGTGAATACAGAGCAGGGAAGTTAAAAGTTATACTAATCAAATTCCCTTCACATGGTGGTACCATTAGGCATGAGAAGGGAAATTGTCACTAATGCTCCCCTGCTTTTTAAAATCTCTTAACTCACTGAACTATGCCTTTAAGCCTATAATTAACAGAATATGGCTCTCCCTTCAGGAAAAAGAATAGATCTTTATCAGGACAGTCCTGCTCCCGCTTTTATGGGGCTACTCATTTGAGTGGCCTCTTGGAACTGCTGGTGGACTACTTACATTTTCATCCCAGAAGTCTCTGATATGGGTGAGAAACTGCATTAGTTAAATTAACTCCAAGGCTACTCATATCCAATGATCAGAAAAAACTTTTTGTTCTACCAGCCATCCACAGCACAGCTAGCCATAGAAATTTGATGAGGTTAAATGACAAACTAAGATTAAATACATAAAAGCATTCCCGTAATACAATTCAGAAATCATAGAAATGTCACAAATTTGAAAGTAAACCTTTGCCAGTATCAAATTCTTCAGACAGAAATTAAAAGGTCGCAGATTAAACTCTCTTATGAATTAAGGTCCCAAAGTATTAAAGCCCAATTTTGAAATCAAGTTTCCTTGTTACTGTGGGTTAAAAATCCAAAGTCCTAAATGTCCATAAATAATCCTCCCAAATGTACATTTTGGTTCATTCTCAGTGACAGGGCTTTCAGTGCCTGAATGGGATTGAGGGCTCCTTCAGTATCTGTAGCTTGGACTTCTGTCACTGACACGGGTGTGGGTCTCTCAGGGCCTTGGCTGTTTTATCAGTTTATCAAGTCTCTCTTGAACCATACTTTTAAAGAGTCTAAAGAGTTAATAAGATACAATTTGATTTTACGGCACTATCCCCACAATTTAAAAAAAAATCTCAAAAGCAAGCCAATCCCCATTCCTAGAATAGTGAAACTAGGCACATTTTTGTTCCCAGAATCCAGTACAGAATTTGACCAAAGAACTTAGCAGAAACTCAGTGGCATTTGAGAGAAAGATAAAGTCTCTTTGGTTTTAGCCTCACTAGGATGTCCATTAGTCTATGCCATTTATCTGAAATTTTTGACCTGCAAACTTTGAACCAGGAGGAATCTTTTAGCCTGAGGTTGATTTGTCACTATGAATTTGCCATGTGCAGTACACAGCCCTGAGCATCTATCACACATGGACTCTTGAGTTATCCTTCCTCTTTGATGACCTTGTTGTTCATACTGCAGTACTGAACTGATTATGGGTTCTGTCTAGTGACATTACACCTCCAGTTCTGAGGCGTAGATTTGACAGTCCTATGCCGCCATGGCCGTTTTCACTGCCTCCTGCTATGGAACTGCCTAGACCAAAGGCGGCTGCCTTTAAGAGAACATTTCTTTCTCCAACATAATCGACAAATCCAGTGTCGGCTTGGGTCCACATGTAAAGGGAGTCACTTGAGCCTATGGTAGACCATATGTATCAATGCCGACAAGTTCTATAAAACATGTTTTCCTTACAATTGAGTCTTTGTCTCAGTCAAGCCTGCTTGGGAAAAACTGTACCTGAAGAGTAAGGCAAGGTGGGCAGCTGCCTGAGACTTTCCTGCCCTATAAACTCCTGCAAACTCTGAAGTCAAGCGCCAGTTAAAGGTCTCTGTATACTGAAGACCCTGGAGGTGCCTTATTCATTCCGCTCCAGGTATTTGCTCAGCCACGTGCAACTCCCTAAGGCCCCTTTTCTTTATGTCAGAGCTTTACTTAAGTGGCTCGAAAGAAACAGCCACTCCCCCACGCCATAAGCTGCAGCCATCAGCCAAAATCAAAGTATCTTACGGCTGGTGTAGTGGGTTGAACTGTGACCCCCCAAAGGATATATCCATGTCCTAATCCTTGACTGTTACCTCATTTGAAAAAAAAGGCTTTGCAAATGTCATTAAGGATCTTCAGATGGGATTTCCATTCTGTATTATCCGGATGGGTCCTAAATATAATGACAATTTTCCTTATTTTACAAGAAGGGCAAGGGAGATTTGAGACAGACAAAAGAGAAGATAGACACAGAAAGGGGGTGACATGAAGACAGAGACAAGTGCCAGGTAAAGGTCTCTGTATACTAAGGTGTATACTTGAGGTGATGTGGCCTCAAGCCAAGGAAGCTGGCAACCAACAAAAGCTGAAAGAGGAAAGGGATAGAATCTCCCCTAGAGCATCTGTAGGGAGAGATGATTTGCTGAAACCTGGATATCAGACTTCTGGCCTCTAGAACTGTGAGATGGTAAATTTCTATTGTGTTAAGGCTCCAAGTTTGTGGTAATCTGTTACAGCAAGCAAGGAGGCTAATGCAGCATGCATTAAACCTTTTCTAGGCTTCAGCAGTTCACTGCACAAACCCAAATATTTTCAAACAGTCAAAGGTCCCAACATCCCACCATACATTAAAGACCAAGGCACAAGACTACCTTCCTTGGCAGTATCAAAATATTTTCCACATGGACCTTTTCCTCCCTAAAATGTCTGCTCCTTTCTTTTTATTTCTCAGTGTCCCCAGGTAATGCACCAAATGTTAGGGTCTTTTAATTACCTTCCAGCAAGTGCAATGCCTTAATTCCATCTAGGTTTGGAATAAATTAGGAAATAAGATTAAAGAGCAAAGATGGAGGTCAGAACATTCCTGTTACTGTTGATAACCCTGGCTTGAGAATCCAGTTTGAATGAAATGATCCCATAACTGAACCCCAGAATTGGGCAGATTTACTAACTAGTAATACACAGAATGAGAGAAACAGAAGACACCCACTCACACTCTCAAGGCAGAGAACAGAATTAGTCAAGGCAAGCATGCCCATTTAATTGTTTTCAAACTTTCTATATAAGTCACTTGATCACCCTGGGGCAGAGTCAGGAAAGAAGCAGGGCCAAAATGACCCCAAGAGCTCTCGTGACAGGACTGAGACATCAGGAACAGGAAAGGAACATTCCCTCACTCCCCACCACCACCACCCCCAGCAGTAAAAAATGATCATCCATGTTTACAATGTAAAACAAATCAGAAACTATGCTAACTCTGATTTACTCTTAGTATACCAACAGCTAATCAGGAGCCTTGTTCAAAAACATCTTGATTTGTTGCTAATAAAACTCTTTAGAAGCAGACCCCTCCACGTGCCTCAAAGGGAAGATGCAGACCTGTATGCTTCAGGATTTTCTCACCAAAAATCCACACAACTTCTTTACTATTCCAGCCAAGTATGGCCTAGCCCTATCCTCATACCTGTTTTTCTTGGTTTAGTAATAAAGGAACATAGATGGAAATAAAGAAGAGGTATCAGGTAGAAGTATATAAAATAGTGGGAAAAATATAAGTGGAGTCAAGTACCACCACCATTTACTAGAAATGAACTTTCAGCACCAACATTAATATTTTTTCCTGTTATATCTGTAAAGTGATAATAAGTAATATGTACATAACAATTTTTAATTTAATCAAATCTCATTTTTATAACTAACTACTTCACAACAAGTAACATGCTAAGGCAACATCAGTAGATGAAAAAAGGTAGTCCCTGGCCCCAAGGAATGTTGCGCAGGAGAAGACAGAGATATGCAAAAACTACAATTACAATACAGTGTAGCGAGTGCAACAATCAGGCATGCAGAAGTGCAAGGGTAGCAAAAAGGAGCGTGTGATCACAACACTAAAAAGAAGACTGCACAAAAGACATAATATGTAAATTGAGGTTTGAAAAATGAAGTGGGTTTCCCAGGTGCCCCATAGGGAGAAAAGAATTCTTGGAGGAGGGAAAAGCATAATTCAAGACAGTGAATGTTCATATAATCCTAGGAGTGAAGTAGGCAATGGCAGGAGAAATGATTGGACACAGGCATCATGAATACTTGCATGTCTGCATTTTAGCAAGTCCATTCTAAAGGAAACTTCGAGGATCAACTCGGGGGTGGGGAACGGCATGGGGACAGAACTAGTCATTCCTGCAAGAAACACTGGAACCAGTTTCTACCAACCCACCAAAATAACGACTTCAAAGGCAACATGGTATCACAGAAAGGGCTTCTTTTTTTGTTTGTTTGTTTTTAGTTCTTTAGGCCTCACTTAAAATTCTGATTCCACAGTGCACTTACTTTGGGATCTTGAACAATGCTCATAACCTCTGCAAGTTTCAGTATAGTAAGTTTATGTGATTACCTTCATCTATAATATCCCTGCGTTGCAATCTTAATGGAAACTCAAGTTCAAGTCAAAGACTAGTTTCTCTGTGACCCCTCCTCTGAATTGATTCAAAAGCCATCTCTCCCCTCCTCATCTGGCTTCTCTTACAGAATCTCATAAGAACTTCTATGACTTCTTTGGTTTTTTTTTGTTGTTGTTGTCTGTTTGTTTGTTTTTAATTGAAGTATAGTTGATTTACAATGTCATGTTAGTTTCAGGGGTACAGCACAGTGATTCCTTTTCAGATCCTTTTCCCTTATAAGTTATTACAAAATATTGAGCATAGTTCCCTGTGCCATAGAGGAGATCCTTGTTGTATCTAATCTATGCCTCCTTTGAATGACTCTGGCACTTGTTGTCTGTGTCATTTTTATGTCTGTTGTTGCTTTGTGACTGAAAATGAAAAATTTCTATTTGTTCATGTCCTGGCCCTTACTTTAAAATGTGTTCACTGATCTATTTCATATTTATTGACTACATCTTAGACACTGTGTAAGCTGATGGTTCTAGATATTAGTAAAAGTACAGACCTTCCTGCTCAAAAGGTCACACTATTTGTGGGAAAACAAAAAAATGAACAACCTATGCCTCAAATAGCTTTGTACTTCCCAAAGAGAACACACCTAGTAGGTACAATAAATACATGTATCATAGGTAAATGTATACATAGTTAATGGGATTAAAAACTTGAGATAACTGCTTTTCTATTCTGAGGGAATGATGATTATATTTCACCAGGAGCTCAATACCACTCTGAGAATGAGGGCTTAACCCCCATCCTGACTCACTGCATCGTTTTCTTATATGAAAATAGACAAGTCTGTACATACTCTCTAGAAAAAGGCTTATCTGTCATGAATTTCAGATAGCAAGAAGAAAAATTCAAGAGGTTCAGAGAAGCATCCAGAAGCTCAGATGATTATCTGGCACTAATACAAGTTACTTGACAGGAAAATAGAGCTGTAAATCTCACAAAATTAGATGATCTTTTAAGAATTTCAAAAACGCCTGCTATTAATTGGATATCCTAGAAGAATAGCTTCTTTAAAAATGTACTGATAATATGCTTTACAGGTTAATATCCAGCAGCCTATGTTTTTGGCTAAGTGAGCTTCAGGAAAGAAGGAAACTTGTGGTTCAGTTCCATCTACTCTGGAACCTCTGGTCAAAACATCTACTTCTGTGCTCAGTCATCTTATCATCTGTAAAATGGAGGCACCTCTCAGAAAACATAGTTACAGAGATGTTGCATAGCTTCATGTGTCATTGTCTTCATTTGTTTCAGAATACCAATAACATCTAAGCTACTACTGAAAGAGTGCAATGTTATTTGGGGTCACCTAGTGCAGCTCTTTCAAAGTAAAGAATAGGAAAGGGGCCTAGAATAACCATAATTTTCCCAGGAAGACACAATTATTTTATGGTAAATCTGGGACAAGAACCCTGATCTCTTCGATCCCTTTCCGTTGTTCTTTCATTGGGTTCTGAACAACCCAGAGAAAGAAAGAGAAATAAAACTCCTATGTGCTATGTCACTGGTACAGGACGTGGCAAGATTGGAACTGGATCACTACATATTAACTGGGAACTTCTCCAAACTAATTGAGATATATACCAGGTACATAGAAAACAGTATGTTTTCTGAAGATGATTCTGTGGAATGAACAGAACTGGTAACTGAAGGTGTGTGTGTGCGGCAGTTCCACACAGGATGGGTGACTTCTTCTTTTCTGGAACCTTGAAGACTCCACCCCAACATACACATTAAAATAAAATTAACATTTGAACTGGGTCATATTTAATTCTGCATGCTCTTGTAAGTCAGCAAAATATTCCAGATATCATTTAAATTGTCACTTACTTTCTAACTTGATTTTTAATTTCTAAAAGCCTTTCCAAACACAAAATAGAGGTTGGAAAATGGTATATGGCAAGCTGCAGAGACGAAATAAGATTACTCCATTCGGCATAAAGATGAATACCCAAACAACTTCTTCATAGCTGAAAGTGTCCAAATCTACTGTCTTCATTTTGTAGTCAAGGCTTCCGGAAAAATATGCTAATGGATTCCTAATTACCCAAATGCCCCATATCTGTTTCAGTAAGTATCATTATATATTATGGACATTTTTCTCAGTGACAGAGAAAGACATCCTGGCTGAACATCCCCCTGCCCGTGACACAGAGATGACAGTCTCCAGTTGTCTTAAAGGCATTGGAGCCCACTTTATCCATCACTAATATTAATGGAGGACAAAACTTAATATTCTGTTTGCTCTGTATTTGTTACATCACTTCTTCCCTTCATTAAAATGGATGCCCCATAATTGAGTCAGCAGTGTGTGTATCATTGGAAACTGAACAAATTTTTGTTGGTTTTATTAATGTCATAGGTTTCTAGGGAGGGTCTACTCAAAAACTAAATCTAGTTTCACAGTTATAAATAAATTATGATGTAACTTTGAATAAATTAAGTTCATCAGAAAGGAAGGATACTGATAGTTGCTACTACCCCTTCCTTGAGGGGCTCTTGTAAAGCACTAAATAAAGTAACAGAGGTGTATATGCATGCATATATTTTCAATGATACTTGTACACACTTAAAAAGAACTCTACAGAATGTGTTATAAAAATCTTGATGCTGTGTATCCCTAGTTCCCAGCTCTCTCACTAAAACTACTTACATTAATAAAAACTTATCTATTAGGACAGCTATCAGACTACTCCAAATACTACTTCTTGCAGTACCCTGTCCCAACCATTTGCCTTCCTCTTCTCATTACTCCTCAATTCAGAAACCCTGGAGATTTGTTCATTAATTTATGAACGTATTTATTCATTCAGCCAAGAAAATTTATTGATCCCTTACCAAATTTCAGGTACCATCCTTCAGTATGCTTTATAGGCATGTTCAGGAAACACAGCAGTGATTAACACAGATGAATATACCCTCCCTTGAGCTGAGGGGGGGGAGACAAAAGTAAATAAGCAAATATAAAACCCTAAGTATAAATAGTAAATAAAAATTAAATAAATGGATAGAATAACTAGTATATCAGGTAAGTGCTGGAGAAAAACAGCAAGCAGGGAAGGGAGATGGAGATTGTTAGCTGGTAGGGGGAGGCTGTGATCTGAAACTAAGTGATCAATGTCGGCTTTATGGGGAAGATAAAATTTAAGAGGGAACTTAAGGTTGTGGGAGGGAGTAAGGTGCATATCTGGGAAATGAATAGTACAAGCAGAGGGAAGAGTCAGATGGAAAGGCAATGAGGCAAGACTGGGCCCGGAGTATCCAAGGATCAGAAAGGATGTCAGTGTGTGGAAAACAGAGTGAGCAAAGTGGAGAGGAGAAGGAAACAGTCAGAGAGGAAACAGAGGCCCAGATTTCTAGGGCTGTGGAGGCACTTTGAGGACTTTGCTTTTCCTGTGAATAAGCCATTGAAGAGATTTGATTGACATGATCTGATTTATGTTTTAACAGGATCTCTCTGGATGCCATCTTGATTAGAGACTGTAGGAGAATAAGGACAAGCCCCAGAAGACCAACAGTTGATTCAAAGAAATGATTTACTCAAAAATGCGCCTCCTAACTCAGTCAAGATGCAGAGTAGAGATCGGCAAATAATGGCAACAGATCAAATCAGACTCTCAGCCTGGATCTGTATGACTGTGAGCTAATAATGGTTCTCACATTTTGAAAGCTTGTTGAAGAAGAAAGAGGAGAAGAAGCTACAGAAACTGCATGTGGCCCACAAAGCCTAAGACATTTAAAATCCAGAAAATGCTTTCCAACACCTGATGTAAGGCATCTGGCTGGTAGTAGGTCCTCAACAAAATTTGGAAGAAGAATACGTGAGTAAATTAGTTCCTGAAAACATCATAAAGTGACAGGTGTCAAGAAACTTATGCCTTCACCCTTAACCTTTACAAATGATGCCATTTCCATTGAGTTATTGAAAAATATAATGTGGCTTTCAAAACAATAAACCAGAAGGCATTTTCTCACATAAGCAAGCTCATAAACAACTGTCAAGTAAAGTTGAAATAGCAACAAATCAAATAACAAAAAACATTTTTATAGATTTTTAAACCTTACAAAGCATTTTTGTGTTCATTATCTAATTTAATCCTCAAATCAACTGCATGAGATAGTTATTAAATCCTTAGTGATTGCTCAAGAAAAGCTGCCATCTTGAGTGTTACAGCTATTAATGCCAAGGTTGGGTTTTTCTCCATGGGAACACTGGATGCTAAAATCAACACGGAGTTTCAGCTCAAGATGGCAGACTAGGAAACATATTTACTTTGTGTTCCTCCTGAAACCATATTTAAATAAAAGTGTAGAAATACCAAAATTAATAAACCAATAAAAGCCAAGACATTGTGGAAGCCATCAACCACAGAAAGATTTCAACACATTTCAAGAAGGCAAACAATGAAATGGCGGAGCGATGAATAAAATAATTAAGAAAAGATTACCCTAAGTAGGGTCTGCACAAAGCCAGTCAGCTTTTGCTGAACTCTGGTTATAGTAAAGGGCAGAGGAAAGAAGAGGGGCTGAAAACAAGGAGAAAAAATTCACTTTAGGAAAAAAAGTTCATTTAATGAGCTCCAGGGAACACTCAGCCTGCTGCCATACTAACTCATGAATTACAATGGATTGTTGGTAAGCAAGACAAGAACACAGGGAACAAACAAAACAAACAAAAATCAAGAGGTTGTTTCTTACTGAACTCTTCTCGAATGAGATCAAGGAATTATGGTTAAATGCCACAGCTGTAAATCATTTCTGCTCCTGGAGAGGTTAGAAAGGGCTTATAATATTTACCCTTTTTTTTAGACAGAATTTAGGTCTGAGCAAAAACTTTTGTGTCCTCCAACCTCAAAGTTTATTGGCGATGGAAGTCCAAATTTGCTTTCACATACCATAAAAAGAATCTCATGAGCAGAGGGTCAAACTAATTTTGTAATATATGAATTATGCCCAGTGTTATTTTAAATAGATTTTAAACTAAAATATATAAATAAACTTTTACTGATCTATATGATTCTGGGTTCTGAAACTTCTACATGTCACATGCCTGATATATAACACACAATGTCAGCCCCAGGAGACAGAAAACACTCCAGTGAAGCAAGCCAAAGAAACAAGATTCAAACAAGGCACAGTGATGTGTAGACCAGGATTTTTCAATTTTTTCCTGCCATGCTGAAGCTTCCAGCTCATGAAAAACAACACGTTTCCCTTGTCCTAGACACCCAAGGGTATGTCTCCTCTCTTGGGCATAAGAATCTCTACAGTTACATAGGTGGAGTAGAGAGTGGACCCAGCTGGCATACTCACAATGACCAAATTGTGTTGATTGTACTTTAAACCAACACATCGCTCCATGATGAAGTTTCAATAAATGATATATTTGCTTTCTAGACACGAATGAGATGCCTTGCCTTACTGGATACACTCCAGGAAGGCCAGGGAAACTAGCTTCTAATCCATACAGAATAATTCACTGGTGAATTTCTCTCACGATAGCCCATGATTTATCTAGAATATAATCTGTACATATCTGGATCCTTCAAACTAGACCAAAGGGAAAATCTGGGCTGCAAGTCTCAATTAGAAATGAGGGGTGGTGCTATGCTGACAGCTGGTGGTCCCTGACCTGTACCTTCTGAGACTAGAACCCAGTGTGCTGGATGACCAATTCATGAATTGAACAAAAGGAGACCTCCTACAGGACAGTGTATGTGTTCACTGCAGGTATGGCACTTAGGGCTAAGTACCGTAAGGACTACAAGGAAAAAAAAAATAGTAACACATGAAGCATATACGATAAGAAGGCACCACAGTCCAGAGCACGAGCTCTGGAATCACACAGGCTTGGTTTGAATCCCGGCTAAGCCACTACCATCTGTATACCCTGAAGAACAGTCGAAGGTTTAAATGTTGTTTCACCAAATTTTGAAAAAGAAGTGAAGAAAGAACCTATCTGCCAGGAAGGGACGTCGTGGGGTGCAGCATCCAGTCGGATCAGGGCTCTGTATCTCCTGCTCAGAAACCTTTGCCACCTGGCTCATGGTGATGCTGGCAGCTGAGCAGCCCTGGAGAAGGCGCTCATCTCCAGGCCTCGCAGAGAAGCTGGGGAGGTCCCCGGAGGAGGTGGGTCACACTCTGGCAAGCTCTGGGTACCTTCTGCACTCAGCTCTGAGCAGGTTCTGGCCTCTGGGCCCCTTGGCAGGGAAGGACTGGCCGATACATACCCAGGGCTAAGGGGCCTGCAGAGCCGTGCCCAGGCAGGGTGAGCTCTGGAGGAGAAGGCTTCCACAGTCCCCAACAGTCTCCGCATGGTGGCCCATCCTGTGCCAAACACCTGCCACCCACAGTGAGAAGCCCCAGCCACTAGAAAGTCCAGAAGGGGTCAGGCTCGGGGCCCCGCCCTTTGCCCTTGGGCCAGGGTTTCTCCATGGGTTGGGCTTGTGTGAGCCACCCCCCCACCCGTCCCACCCCCTGCCCCGCCTGCCCTTTCTCTGTGAAAATACAATGGACACATAACAAGCGCCATACTGAGCCATCCAGCATCCAGTGAGTGCTAGACCTCGAGAGGGGGTAGAAGCTAGGGAGAAGCTCTCCCAGTTTCACACTCTATTCTCAGATCGCTTGGCATACAACCCGTTCTACAGGGGCAATTTACTTTGTAAATTTCCTACCTGGCTCTGCCGCGCTGGCTCCGCTGCCGGCCCCACCGTGGGGCCCTGGTGGGCTGTCACCAGCTGGTTTTGCCCTCCCGGGAGGCTGCCACATCTGACCAGGATCACCCCGCTGCTCCAGCGCCTGTCTTCTGCCCTGGTCGCAGGCTGTCCCACCGAGATCGAGTGCCTTCATCATCTGGCTTTGGCATCGCGCCAAAAAGGCAGTATCCCATTCAGCAGGCCAGATACTCCCATCTGCGGATTCTTCCCTTGGTGAACTGGAGGGACTGGCCAAAGAAGCCCGAGCTGTCTGCTCATAATTCCATGATGTTCAGCCACTTGAGAATCATCAAGAGTCCTCCACCGGGGGGCAAATTTACCCTCCTGTGTTCACCACCTGAGCAGCTAGTCAAGGTTAGGAAGCCGGTACCATCCAGTCACCTCCCACTTCCTCGCCCAAAGGAGAGTGAGGTGAAGGTCCAAGAAGAGCCCCAACGAGGCATGGCAAGGATGGAGGATCACACAAAGACCAAAGGAGAGGACGACTGGAAGGGCCACCGTAGCAATGGGGATATACCGTTGACATCTAGGCCCCAGGAAACCCATGGAGTCCTCACTTCCTTCAAGTGCGATCCTGAGCCTCTGGACTTCCTTCCCGAGCACCCAGAAGACAACTTGAGTGAGAACGCCCAGATGTCTCCAATGAGCTCCTCCTCAGAAAGCCGTCATCTGCTCAGATGGAGATCCTGGAGATGTCCTGCCTCCCTGAAAGCCTGAATCCCATGCCACGGTGTCCTCTGCCCCAACCGCACGCTGCTCCCTGCTGCTGGAGAGACAAACAAAAGAAGTGCTGTGTGAAGACCACCGGCCCCGCTCGCCACACTCACTGATGTCTGGGAAGGAGCTGCAGTGTGAAAAATCTTCAGACATCCCATCAAGAAGCTCCGCTTCCCTGGTATCTACCAGCAGTAGGCCCTGCAAGCGGAACATTCCCCTGACGCTATTTTTGCCGCTGCCGGGGCTGAGGTCAACCCTGCCACTGACATGGGATCAAGGTGAGCTGCCCCTGGCCCCTAAGCTTCCATGCTTAGCTCTTGCCAAAAACCCAGGCACCTTGGAGAACACTGAGTGTCAGTGGAACAAGATCCTGAAGAATACAAGGAAGGTCAAGGAAGACTGCAGTGCCCCTCAGCCTGCCCCTTCTCTCTCCACACCTGCCTCACAGACTGCAGACTCCCTGCCCCTGGCCACTCACACTTTGGAGGTCCCTGCTACTACCACTGACTTGGCCGACCTATATTCCAGGTCCCCCAACCTGTCTGTCCCTCCACCTTCCCCGACACCTAATATTGATCAGGAAACAAGACACACAGTCCCTAAGTCCCCTCCTCTTGCTATTCCTGCTGATTCTCTTCCTCCTTCAGCTTCCGATCCCATTTTGGGAATTCCACTCAAGAAGAATGAAGGCCCTTTTTATTCAGTCATAGCCACAACCTCTTATTTCTGACCTCCCCACACCTCCTAGCATCCTAGCTTTCTCCTTCCAGCCACCGTCCCGTGAAAAGGAACCCCCAACACCCATTTGTGTAGATCTACCCCTCCTTTACACTTACCTACCCCTCTTCCAGTCCCTACCATCAATCCCCCTATTTTAACTGGGCAGCCTATGACTTCTATGGCAATCCCTTCTATCAGCATGGTCATGGCATCTGGAAGTTTGACCTTCCAGCCTACTATAGATCCTGATGTCACTGACATGGACACTCCTGCCCCTCCCCAAGCTGTCACTTTTAGGTCTCCCCCAGGTTTCAGGGTGAAGCAGAGGCACCCTGCAGGGGTACCAGTGTCCATCACCCCACCTGTGCCGATGATCCCCTGTGCCACTCCAATTTTCAACCATCCCTTTGGCCCCCAAACCAACCCTCAGCCCATATTTGGGACCTCTGATGGGCGGCAGAGAGCCTCTCTCCCTGGTGTTCCTGTTTTCCCCAGACCCCCATTTATGGCTTCGGCCGTCATCGGTGCTTCAGCAGGCAGCACCTCTGACACCAAAGCTATGGACCCCACACTTCCTTCTTACGCTGTCATTCTCCAGTCTGCCCCTGTCTCCAGGTAGGACCAATACCCATTTCACATGGCTGTTCCTAGTTATGAGAACACACCACCCAGTGGTAGCAATGCCTCAGCCCATGCCTCGACTCATTTTCCTGCAACGTCGGCCAACAGACAGACCAACACTTCAAGCTTCTCTTGGACCCAGGTCTCCCGGCTCAGGCCACACTGGGGGCCAACGATGGGCAGAGGCCTAACGATTATTTTCTATTGGGAAACCCAGAAGCTCCAGCACAAGGTAAAGTCCTAACCTCTCCTGCAGCCCAGCCACCGCGAGGAGTCAGCATCATGCAATCAGCTTTGCCAGCTTCCCTATTCGCCACCACCATCAACACGCAGCCAGCCTTTGGCGACAATCCAGGCATTCTCCCCAGGGCTGTATCCATTGCTACTGGGTTTGGAGTTGCCACCAGGATGCCCGGTACTGGGGACAGTAGCTGGCTGTTTGCCAATACCACACCGGGCCTACTGTTCATGGGACCTGCAGCCCCTAAGGCTGGTGGGAGCCTTGGAGTCGGTGTGTCAGCCCCAGGCCTCACACATTCAGAGGCATCCAGACCATTTAACTCTGGGGCAGGACTAAGTGGGGCACCCAGCACCACTTCTGTTCCTACTTTGGGCCAGATAACCTGCCATCTACCTGACCACAGCAAGGCTGCTGCAGTAGGAGGGGCAGGCATCATCTCAGCATTTGGCAACATACCTGATTCCACCTTAAATCCAAATACCTGGGGCCTATCTGGGCTGAATACAGGTGGTATGGTGACGGCAGGGGACAACACCATCCCCATGATTCGAGGCCACTTTCCATTACTGTACCCAGGGCCCATCTGGACATAGAAAACCTACATTTAAAAGTTCCATCACCAAGGAGAAGAAATCTCTGTCAAGGGACATGTCAGTTTCCACCTTCCATCAGAGCACCCCACATCTGCTGGAGTTGCAAGTGTGGGTACCACCCGTGGGCTTCAACACACTTCTAGTTCTACCTTATTTCCAAACACAAGAGGCCCACCTGCCTACAATGCAGGTGGTGGTTGTATAGGACGGAACATCATTCTCATGACTGGAGAACCTGGTATTCCCGCTTACAACTGGGACCCACCTGGCCAATACACAGGTGGTACAGATGGAGGGAACAACATCTCACTGGTGCTGGGAGGCCCTGTGTCAATAACTGCCATCAGACTTGGTACCCATCTGTGCAGAGAACGGGGTGGGGGGGACCATGGGGTACAGCACCACACCTGCTGTGACTGGATACACTTCTGGTGCTGCATTAATACAAGGCACCTGGGGCGCCCCCTAGCCAAAACCCAGGTGGTGCCATGGGGGACAGCACCATCCATATTTAGAGGGGAACCTCTACTCTCAGGAAGAACACTGGGGTCCCCAAGTCAGGACACCCCTCTGACTTAGATGAGCCAGCATTGTGTTTGGAGTCCCCTGGTCAGGGCAGCTGTGCCTGTGCTCATAGGAGTCTGGTAGCCTCATAACCTGCCCAGGGCTTCATAGGAGCCACCAGGTAATTCTTTTCTTCTATGAAGAAACTCAACAAATGAAGAGCAGATCTTATTCTGCAAACTGTGTGTAACCATGAATGGACTTTGCCTCACTGGAAAGCGGTTCGGCCCCTTTAAGTGAAACTTAACCTCCTCTCTTCCTACAGCAAGCCGCAGGACCATATCTCAGGGGTGTGCAAGAGAGTGTGTGTGTGAGTGTGTGTGTGGGGGTGTGTGAGTGTGGGTGTGATGTGTGTGTGGTGTGGGTGTGTGTGTTGGAGGGTGAGGGGCATATGAGCCCACTTCAGAACTACGCCAGACTTGAGAAGTTCCAGTTAGGAGAATGGAAGAGAGCTGCCTGTATCATCCACTGTGCCATCCCTGGCTGGACTGTTAACTTGGCTGAACCAAGCTCCCGGCCAGTTTTCCCTAGACTTGGAATTGGCAGGATGCCCACTGCTGCTTTCAGATGCTTCCACTCCCCCTATGCATTTGCCTCAATGGGCCCTTCTCTTTCCCAGCTTTATGTATATATACACATATACATAAATATATATACATATATATATATATATATGTCAATAAAACCTTGTTCGTATTAATCTGCTTCTGTTTATGTGTCTTTACTCACTGACTCAGCTGTAGAGGAAGAACTGACATATGTGAGTGGTGATGTGTGAGCCAGACTTAAGGCCCCAAAATTTTGTGTCCCAGTGACTGGGATGTGGAATTAGGCACACGTCATGGCTGCATGTTCTGAGTCCTGAAATCTGTTTTCAGTGTAATGAGTGACAATCAGGAGGAACTAAGGTCCAGAGGAGGGAGAGATGGGGTGACTCACCCTGGCTTCTCTATATGTGTCTCTGTCCCCTCACCACTCGGACCACACTGGAGGCTAGATAATCCCTGATGTGTGATAAGGAACCACACTTCATGATTTTAGTTTTTGAAAATGTTTAAATGTCTTTTGGGGCATCTTTTTATTCAATTCAGACTCAGGCCAGTCATCATCATATACTCCCACTCCACCCAGAGAGGATGGATTTGGCATCCAGGTTCATGTGTCTGGAGAAACAAAGGAAGAGCTCCTACCTGTTCTGTAATTATTGAAAATTTAAGTTTACCTCAAATTTACCATGGTGCTTAAAATAACAGAAAAGATCCTCTTTAAGAACTGGCTTGGCTCTGAGTTAAACCGCTAAAATATCAAATCACAAGAGTTATAATTGTGCCCACTTCAGGCTGACCCTAGAGTTCTGCTGGGCCTCCACTAGGTTTAATAATGGCAAAATTCCTGAGTCTGTGCAGCCTATCTTCCAGTTGGAGGGGAGAAAAGAAACCCATGTACATTATCTGGTAGATTAGCCAGTAATAAATGCTATGGAGATTAAGCAATATATAGTGAGGTGAGATTGTGGGCAGAGAGAAGAAAGGCTTTCAATGTAAACGGTAGACAGGACAAGTCTTACTGGGAAGGTGGACTCTGAACAGTCTAGAGGGAGGCAGATGAGTCACACATCTGAGGGGAAAGCATTCCAGATCATGGGAATAACCTCTGCAAGGCCCAGAGGAAGGATGACAGTGTCCTCAAGGAAGACTTAGTAAATAATGTGGATGGAATAGAGTCAGTGAGTGGAAGGGAGGGAAGGGGGAAAGGAGGACAGAGGAGACGTGTGCTGAATTCCCCACATCACCATTTACTGACTGTGTGATCACAACCAGTTAATTCAACCTTCAAGGGTTTTAGTGGACTCAGTGCTTTTTCTATGGCCTATTTCCCTCTCAAGAGGTTTGGAAGGATAAAATAATGTAGGGAAGTGGCTTATAAGCCATTGTTATTATTCTATACATAAGGATAGATGGATAGACAGGTAGATACAGATAGATAGATAAGACAGACAGACATACTTCGATGACAGATGGACATACTGCACGTATATGTATGCTTAATGAATTCCTTCAAATGCTATTACTTGACAATTCAAATGGAGATCCCCTCTTTAAAGGGAGCATAAAAGTGCTTACTTTTATGAAGTACACACAGGGAAAAATATAACTCAGCCTAAAAATGCACAGCACTGAGCCTAGTGTAACATTTATGAGATTAGACCTGTAAAAACAAAGAACACCATCACAGCGAAGCTTCCAGACTCCTCCAGGCACCCAGCCGACTGACTGATTTACTCTGAGTTGTTTGTTATGGTTCCAGAGGATCAAAATTCCTGCTCCCGAAGCTTTTTTGTTGTTTTTTTTTAGATTCCATATATACGCGGTAGCACACGGTATTTGTCTTTCTCTGACTTACTTCACTCTGTATGACAGACTCTAGGTCCATCCACCTCACTACAAATAACTCAATTTCGTTTCTTTTCATGGCTAAGTTAATATTCCATTGTATATATGTGCCACATCTTCTTTATCCATTCATCTGTTAATGGACACTTAGGTTGCTTCCATGTCCTAGCTATTGTAAATAGAGCCACAATGAACATTTTGGTACATGACTCTTTTTGAATTATGGTTTTCTCAGGGCATATGCCCAGTAGTGGGATTGCTGGGGCAGGACAGGAATAAAGATGCAGATGTAGAGAATGGACTCCAGGACATGGGGAGGGGGAAGGGGAAGCTGGGACGAAGTGAGAGAGTGGCATGGACACATATACACTCCCAAATGCAAAATAGATAACTAGGGGCAAGCAGCCGCATAGCACAGGGAGATCAGTTCCAGGCTTTGTGACCACCTAGAGGGGTGGGATAGGGAGGGTGGGAGGGAGACGCAAGAGGGAGGAGATATGGGGATATATGTATATGTATAGTTGATTCACTTTGTTATCGAGCAGAAACTAACACACCATTGTAAAGCAATTATACTCCAATAAAGATGTTTAAACAAAAGTCAAAAAACAAACAAAAAAAACCTCCTGCTACCTGGCTTCAGAGAATCTCCTGCCCTTTCTAGTCAGAACTGCCTCCCAGAAGCAGGATTGAAATCCAGTCTGCTTCTAATAGTTCCACACCTGCTCTCTGTGGTGCCTGGCAATATTACCAGGGACAATTTTTTAATTTTAAAAGTTTATACTTCTTGGCTTTTTGTTTTTGAAAAATGGCCTTCAGAGCTGAAAGGAACGATCCTGATAAGGGAAGCATTTAACAAATGTGTGAGAGATTTAAAGATAATTTTGAATTTCATGTTTTGATGCATTTACACAGTTGAAGCTATTTCTAAATAAAGAAAAATATACTTTTCTTTTTTATGAAAATAATACATGAACATGAGAGCAACTCAAATAATACTGAAATTCAACCCTTCTGACCCCTGTTCCCCTCTCCAGAGACAGCTCTTCGCTACTTCAATGTTACCCCCATAATTCTAAACATTATGTGTATCCTGCTATACCCATTTTAGATAAATTTTAATACCCTAACATGAAGGAGGAAGATAAACTCCTACCCCCACTACTACTCATCACTCTTCTTTTTCAATACATCATATTCATGTCATTACTCATGCTGCTTCTCTTTTGTAACTTCATGTAGTTTTGCTACCTTTATTGATGGGAGAAGTGGTAGCATAGTAGCTAAAAGCACTGGTTCTGGACGTGGACCACCTGGCTCGGAAGCTTTGTTCCTCGACTAGATAGCTCTGCAATCCTGAGTAATTTATATAACCTTACTGGGCCTCTGTTTCCTCACCTGTAAACCGAGGAAATGGATGATCCCCATCGCATGGAGTTGCTTAGGATGATGCAAATAATAATTAGGCATTTGCAACCTTTAGTATCCAACACGCAGAAGCTCTCAAGAAATATTAGCTATAGTATATAGCTATAGTATCAACTTTCTTATCGTATCAACTTTCACTCTAATCTCATAATTTTCTTTCTGTGTGAGACTATTTGTGCACCTACAGTTCTGCCTTTCCTCTCCCCTTGTACACCTCACCTCCTGTCGATACCATGTTTGTTTCATTTGTCAGTGCTGATAACATTTACATTTTCTTATGCAATCACAGCCAAGTGTCCTGTGTTTTATCTACAGGTTGACACTAAGGGTTGAAAACCAAGAAGTTATATTAACTATTTAAGTTTTGCTCAGTCCTGGTAGGATTGTATTTTCTTCTCTCTAGGTATGACGCCCTTACTTCTGTCTTTACTATCAATTATTTAAACTCATGCTATATGTTAGTTTGCTTTATACTTCAACTATTACCTTCTCACAAGATTTCATTACTTTTCCTAAAATTTGACCCAACTTCTTCTGTTTTTCTCCCTGCATTATTTGCCCATAATAAATTATTTTTAAAATTTTCAAATTCACTATTGTTTCCTTGGCTGGGTCCAATCCTTTGCCAGAACCCTTGTCGCTTCCCTACTCAGTTTGGAAGCTGTAAGAACAAAGTAAGGATGAGATCCTAAAAGAAAAGGGACCAAATTGCTTTTAGGCTAGGCCAGAAATAATGATTAATTACTAATTAGGAAAAATGCATAATTCTGGCCCCATCACCCTAATTTCCCTGCTTTGTGGGAGAGCTAACCATCTGGATTTCAACCAGCACTCCAGGTTATAATGAGGCAAGTAGTCCTTATTCCATATTGAGCCAAATACTGCTCTAGGCCATCAGTGAGATCTCACCAAGGGGGGGGCCTCATGTATCTTGTAAGATTAAACACTTTATATGGCACTTCAGGCTAAAACTCCGATTAGTAATAAGCAGGGTATTTTCCCTGCATATGTCTCTCAAGAATGAGAAGGTGGCTTGGGGAAGATTTGAGAATTTCAGACTCACGGATGCATATCTTTCTTGTCCTAAATATTTTCTTTTTAGAGATCTAGAAACAGCCCTTGACCATTATGAGACTGCCCAGGCCCTCCCTGAGCCAGTCACTGCCGTGAACCCAGGGTGATGTGATGTAGTGAGGCTGCCTGACTAGCACTTCATACTTTACCTGAGACAGAGCTGGGCGTGGTCCTCTCAGCAGTCCCAGGACAGGAACTTTCTCTAATTCTTGTGAGACATGTGCAGGGAAAATACCCTGCTTATTACTAACCAGAGTTTTAGCCTGAAGCGCCATACAAAATTTTTAATCTTACGAGATACGTGAGGCCCTTGGTGAGATCTCACTTATGGCCTAGACCAGTATTTGGCTCAATATGGAATAAGGACTACCTGCCTCAGAATTACTTGGAGTACTGGTTGAAATCCAGATGGTTTTCAGATGCCCCTCGCAGGTAGGAAAACCGAGGCTCGGAGAATCCCACAGGTGCAAAGTGGTAGAGCCATAATATGGATCTCCTGGATTAGTCCACGGCTGAGGGGCTGGGAGAGACAGAAAAACCAAACCAAACCAAACCAAACCACTCTTGAAAAGTTGTCTCTCTGAGGCAAATAGTACTTTTGTCTTAAATTCACGCTAAGTTGGAGATCAGAGACTTTCCTAAAAGTAGGTTTTCAGAAGTTGGAGGACAAATGAAAGTTTATGTCTACAGATATGGGGATTGGTTGGGGTTGGGGGGGACATTGAGATAAAGGGTTCAAAACACGAGCTCTGTCAATTTCTAGTTTGCTACAGGACTTGCCCAAGCTGTTGTATAGTAACTTGGAAACACTGACTGTGGTGAAATATCTAAGCTAGCCACGTGGACAATCGCTCAAAAATACTTTTCAGTTTCCTTGAAACACGATTTTATTGATTTCACCAAATAAATATCTCAAAGTTATGACAGGAAGTTGAGTAAGTTATATGATTGGAATTGCATTTATTATTATTTACAAGCACAACTGTAGTGCTTAGACTACAACAAGTACTATTCTAAGTGCTTAGCAAATATTAACTCACTTAATCCTCATAATGGCAACACTATAGGTAGGCATTATACGTAATATTCGCCTTTTTGGGGGGAAACTGAGGCCCAGAGAGGTTGAATAGCTTGTCTAATGTCCCACAGTAAGTAGGTGGCAAAAACCCAGGATTAAAACCAGACCATCTAGACTTTCATCACTTTGCTGTGTCACCGTATTATAAGTTGTGTTTAGAGAAGGGACTAAGTTGACAAGACTCTGAACTAAAAGGAGAAGGGAGAAATGAGAAAATGAGTGATCTTAGAAACTAGAGAGGATTTCGGTTCAGAAGTTTCTGGTGATGAGACCCGGAAGAACAAGAACTCGGTTGGAATATTAACTTGGGGTAGTATCTGAATCCACTGAAAAATGGTTTTGTTTTCTTTAAAATTTAGAGGGGCCAGTTGGATGAAGAGTAATGAAAAAAGAAAAAAAGTAGAAAGGAAAAGACGAAGGTGCCTTAAGTGAGACATAACCTCTTCCCTCTAAGTAGAAAGGATGGAGCTCTCTCTACAGGTTTGTCACCAGTATGAACAAGGAGAAACATGGCAACCATTGTACTGGTTTTGATGATCCCTCAAAACCAAGGCTTCAGTTGCCAAGAATGACATACAGTAGCATAACTACCATGTGTCAGACATGCCACTAAGTGTGCTTCCAGTCACACATTTTAATTGGAGAAATAGTTCCTATGAGGTACGCATTAGTTCCCTATGGCTGCTGTAACAAATTACTACAAATGTGCTTGCTTAAAACAAAATACACTTATTTTCTTATGGTACTGGAAGACAGAGGTCCAAAACCAGTTTCTCTGGGCTGAAACCAGGAGTTGACAGGGCCATCCATCCCCCTTCTAGGGGCTCTAAGGGAGAATCTGCTTCCTCGCCAGCACTCCTTGACTTTTGGCCACATCAATCCAACCCCAACTTCATCATCAGATTCTCTGTGGAGTAAAAATGCCCTCTGCCTCTCTCTTCTGAGAACACCAGTGGTTACATTTGGGCCCATCCAGGTAATCCAGGAGAATCTCCCCATCTCAAGACCCTTACTTTAAATCCATTGGCAAAGTCCCTTCTGCCATTTAAGGTGACATTCACAGGTTCTGGGGATTAGAATGTGGACATTTGGGGGCAAAGATATTATTCAGTCTACTACAAGGTAGATACTATTATCATTCTCAGATGCAGGAGATGAAGTTTAGGCAAGTAATTTGTCTCAGGTCTACAATTTCCAGAGTAGAGATTTAAATTCTGGCCGTGAAACTTTAGGACACACTCTAAACAACTTTAATGTGTGTCCTTAACTACTGCATAATCCTTGGTTAAGAGTCACACTTAGGTATCAAGACCCAACTGAATAAAACACTACGTACTGTCTCCTCTTTCACTTTGTTTGCCTGGTGTATTTAGGACTCTTGCCCAGAGCAGAGGAGTTCAGAAAATTGTTAGGCAGTTTTACTAAGAGAAAGCATTTACTGTTTGCTGTGCGCTGAGTAATGGAAGGTTTTTTAACATAGAATACGTCACCAAGGAGTGTTATCACCATTTTACATATTTAAACAACCAGACAACAATAACGAAAAGCTACAGATGCAAAGGTGTCAGGGACATGTCTAAAGGCAACCTGCCAGAAAAAGGGCTGGTACCAGATGCCAGATGCCCAGGCCTGAATTCATCCTATCCAGTCCTGATTAAGCACCTGTTCAGAGGGATTGTGGCTCATCACCCAACACCTGAGTCTTTATACCCCAGCTTCAAGATGGAAATTAGCCAAGGGATTACAGATATCGTACTAATCACTAATTCATAATCTGCTATCCCCATCCTTTGTGGGAAAGAACTTGGCATGTCTAAAATCCTTTTCTACTTGAGAAAGAGCAGAGTGGCCTTTGCTCCCCTGGCTGTGACCCTCCGTGCTTTGCAAAGGTGATTTGGCAAGTGCAGCTGCAAACCCATCTCCAATATCACACATCTATGGAAAATTCCAGTCAGGTTTTAGACCCAGTCACAGTACATTTTTCTGAGGATCAGTAATGCTCTCCGTATGCTGGCTGACAAGGGCATGATCTCTGTGCTTATTATACTCCATTTGTCAGCTCCGCTCTGACACAGTTGTCCACGGGATTCCTTAGGAATATTTGAGGTATTTAGGCACAATTTCAGGAGCTGCTCCTGCCTGTATCCTCTCATTTCTTAATCAACATTTCCCAGTCGAGACTATAAATAATTCACCTTGGGTGGGTTATCAGAGGCATTCTTCCCTACCCTACTCCATTGGAATCTCTGTGCTCTTTAAGTTTCACATACGTGGCATCACGTATTTCCCATCATTGCTATTTTCAGCAGTCAGGGCTACAAAGGTAATTGGCAAGTTCATTAGCCTTTCCATTTCTTTCCCTCTTGATTGTTTAAGAGTGATTTGCTAAAGGCTGTCCGTTTCGATGTTTTGCAAAGCTCAGTGGTACAGACAATATTGAGACTCTGCCCTGGAGAAAGAGACAGATTGTTCTCCTTCTCTTGTAGAACAGAAAAGAGATTCATCTATCACAGAGTTACTCAAGGTTTCTCCACTTGCATTGCCAAGGATCTGGAGAAGACTGGTAATACTCCACATCTTCTGTTGGAAGGTACTTTGCCTTCCATAAAATTAAATCCACACCATATGAGAACTTTAGTCTAACCTCTCATCTATTGATTCATGAGGTTTGACTCACTGAGATTTCCCCTCCTACTACTGTGAAGAAAAGGAATTGTTGGCCAAATCCATGGTCAAATGTTTATATTATGTTTCCTAGTTTGTCAGTTATCTTTATGTTTGGGTTCCCTTCTACTGTGCAGAATTCTTTAATTTTTATGAAGTCAAATCAACTCTTTTTCTTTATGATATCTCAGATTCATGTTCTGCTTAGGGACAGACTTCCTCATAACAAGAATATGATTTCTTATCTTATTTTACATTCTTCTAGGTATTTGTTTCTTGCAATGGAATATTACCAAATGTATGCTGCACATGCAGTCCTCGCTCTGAACAGGTCGCCCATGCATGAATTTCAGTTACCATGATTTAGTTAAACAATCCCAGGATGCCAACAAAACAATCAAATTTCAGTTACTGCCATTTTAACTGTGAGGAAGGGCATAAAGTACAAACTTCACAGCTAGTTCTTAAGTCCACAAATCACCCTGGATATAACAGATGTGTATCATGATCGGTGAACAATCAGGTCCCTTCTTTCAAAGTCTGTAGGTGCATGTTATTCAGTTCACATACAGACAGCAAGATCCATGTATTGCTTAGAACTGAACCGTTTAATCTTCAAGTATTTTGGAATTTTCCAGCTTTGTTTTTGTTACTGATTTCCAGTTTGACCTCACTGTGGTCTGAGAACAGACTTTATATGATTTCTGATGTTTTAAATTTGTTAGAGTGTGTTTTATGGCCCAGAATGTGGTCTGTCTTGGTGTATACTTCATGTGAGCTTGAGACAACGTGTATTCTGCTGTTGTTGGATGAAGCAGTCTGTAGATGTTTATTATATCCATTTGGTCGATGGCGTTGTTGAATTGAGCTACGTCTGTACTGATTTTCTGCCTGATGGATTTGTCCATTTATGATAGAGGGGTATAGAAACCTCCAACTATGATAGTGGATTTATCTCTTTCTCCTTGCACTTCTATCAGTTTTTGTCTCACGAATTTTGATGCGTTGTTGCTAGGCACCTAAACATGAAGAATTGTTATGTCTTCTTGGAGAATTGCCCCCTTTATCATTATGGAATGCCCCTCCTTGTGCCTGATAATTTCCTTTGCTCTTCACTCTGCTTTGTCTGAAATTGATACAGCTTCTCAAACTTTCTTTTAATTAGTGTTAGCATGATGTAGCTTTCCCCAACCCTTTACTTTTAAGCTATATGTGCCTTCATATTTAAAGTAGATTTCTTATATTTGGATCTTGTTTATCGATCCTCTGTGACAATCTCTGCCTTTTAATTGGTGTATTTACACCATTGGTATTTTAAATGATTACTGATATCACTGGGTTAACATCTACCATATTTGTTAGTTTCATATTTATTGCCACTGTTCTTTGTTCCTTTTTTATATTCCATGCTTTTTCTGCCATTTCTGGTTTTAATCAAGCATTTTATATGATTCACTTTTCTCTTCCTTGAAAATCCAGACACAATGTACTGGTGAAATTAACTGCAGTGCATAGTTCTTTAGTGATGTGGTGTTACAGAAGCACTGCATAGTCTTATGATTAGGTCTCAGTCTTATAATGAGCATGTGCTCCTCAGCTATGAACATCACAAGTGCCTCTCAGTATTTTCCCTCCCCTTAGGTGAAACACAATGGCTGGAATGGGTCAGGGTAGGATATTTCCCTTCCCCCAGGTCAGTTAGGCTCTGACAAAACCCCATAGGTTAGGCCTTTGGTAAAACAGTTTCTCCTGAGGGCAGGCCTTATGAAGAAGAGCAGAATGCTCTGGTGTATTTCAAAATTGCTCCTTTCACCCTCCCCCCTGCCAGGGGGAGTTTCCTTTGACTGTCACCTGGTAGTCACAACCTGGTAGAGCTCAAGAGACAAAACTCGCAAAAGGATAGGGGCTTCCCTGGAGTTTTTATCTCACAGATCTTTCCACACAAGCCTCCAGCAATCCGTCAAGTAGAGTTCAGGTTTTCCTACCTCACTACTGGTGTCCACAGAGATTTCTGCTCTTGGGTTTCTGTTCTGGTAGAATGTTATTCTCTGTATCTGCTGTCTGCCTCTCTAATTTTGGGCACAGTGATTTTTCCTATGACCTCACTTCTCTAATGAATCTAAGAAGAATTGTTGATTTTTCAGTGTGTTCAGATATTTACCTGTTAGGACAGAATGGCAACTTCCAAGCTCCTTCCATGCTGGACTCAAAACTAGACGTCTAACAAGTTTTTTACAATGGAATAAAACATGTTAATTCTCCATATTTCTAATGTTTTTGGTTGTACTGTATTAACTAAATATAAAGTTTACTAATTTTTTTTAAGTCTATCTATAACTTTATAAGCAACAAGAAAGTTTCTAGTGTTTTGTCAGAAAGATTTTAAGGTCGTGGAACAATAATATTTTCCCCATCGATCATTAAGATCAACTTTGCATAGTTCAGCTTGTTTCTTTGTTGTAGCTCCACAGTGAGGACAGCCTGTACTTTATTTACCCTACATTTTATTGCTCATATATACATGGGTTCCTATTCTGGTTTAATAATATACTGATGTACTGTTATAGCTTATTAGATTTTTTCAAACTACTGAAATTTGGAGTGTGTTTTGATATTGGATATGGACATTTCTTTCCTCATTCCAACTTTATCCTACTTTAAAATATCTGCTTGATGGTGATAAATCCCTCTTGATCATAATGACTTTTTAAAAATATGTTGTTGGAATCTACTTACTAATATTCATTAGAACATAAGACCTTAAAAGAAATGTGTTTCTAGTTACTTTTTGGGTAAATTTTCCATATCTGATTTTTGTATTAGGACTCTTCTAGCTTTTTTAATACAGTGGAAAATAATGGATGTCTTTCTAAAGTGTATATCTTTGATTATATTTTCTAATTTCATAAAGTTACTTGTATTCTCTACTCAAAATATGTGTAAATATTGGCTGCATATAACTTATCAATAATCAGCCATTTTCTCCAGATTTTCAAATGTGTTAGTTAAAGCTAGCACAGTATTCTTTGGCAATTAAAAAAAATTCTGTTTTATAGCTAGTCCCATCTCTACCATATTTGCCAAATATTGCTTATTTTACTGGTCTTTCTAAAGAACAAGCTTTTGGTTTTATTTGTCAAGTTTACTGCTTTTCTTCTCTATTTTTGACTTTTCTCTTTATTAATTTTGTCCCTCCACTCTTTTGGATATACCTTGTTCTTTTTCTATGTCTACTGTCCAGTTCCTGTAGCTTCAAGAGCCATTTTCAACAACTCCACCAGCTCTGCCAGCTGTGTCATGGCCACTTCATCGTATGCCATTAAAACTTCATCTCAGGGCTTCCCTGGTGGCGCAGTGGTTGAGAGTCCGCCTGCCGATGCAGGGGACATGGGTTCGTGCCCCGGTCCGGGAAGATCCCACATGCCGCGGAGGGGCTGGGCCCGCGATCCACGGCCGCTGAGCCTGCGCGTCCGGAGCCTGTGCTCCGCAACGGGAGAGGCCACAATAGTGAGAGGCCCGCGTACCGCAAAAAAAAAAAAAAAAAAAAAAAAAAAAACTTCATCTCATACACTGGGTGAAGACTCAGCAGCCTTATTTTGCTTTCAAAATTGTTCTATGGCCTTGGATCCTTCTTCTTCTAAATTCGCATTATCATTAGGGAAAAGTCTAGTGAGCCTCATGCTGCTTATAAAGCTTGCCTTTCCTCCAGTTTCATAATAAAAGAAAAAACATTTCCACCCTTTTTTTGATGTTGATGGAAAAGTTAGCAACACTTCTTTGCACTGCATTCAAATCCCGAAATATAAGCAAGCCTTCATGCACACAGGTTCAACGAAATGTCATAATTTTAAACTATGTATGACCTTGAACAATGACCTTTCCAAACACTGCACACTATTCCTAGGTGTTCAGACTTTTTCATTCCTACAGCGTCTTTTACACATGGTCAATTTGTGTCATAAGTTCTTCCTCCCTCTCACTTCTGAGTCTATATCCAAAAGAAACATCATCATTATTTGAAGAGATATCTGTACTCCCATGTTCACTGTAGCATTATTCACAAGAGCCAAGGTATAGAAACAACCTAAGTGTCCATAGTAGATTAATGGATAAAGGAAATATGGTACATATATATATATATGTACAATGGGATATTATTCAACCTTAAAAAAGAAGAAAATCCTATCATTTAAGACAACATGGATAAAACTGGAGGACACTATGCTAAGTGAAATAAGACAAAGACAAAGAGTGCATGATGTCACTTATATGTGGACTCTAAAAAAATAACTAAATAAACAAACTCTTCCTTCCCTGGACATTTTCCTCAGCAGAATCTGGCAGCCTCCACTATGAGTCTCATCTTTTTTATTGTTTGTACCAGATCACAACCACAGGGAACCTATGTATTTACTGATGTATATCTACATTATAGTTTACCATTGTTCTTTTTCTCTGTAATTCATTCCTTCCACTTCTGGCATCAGAACCTCATTTTTCCTTTGGAGACGTCCTTGTGATTCAGGTAAGCTGTGTGTCTCCTCCCTAGGCTGTGTGACTTGGGCCTGGCTGGACACGGTATTTTATATATACTCTATATGTCTTATGTACTTATTTCTCTGTTTTCCATCATTTCCCCTCCAACTTTTAGTTATTTTTTAATTGACATTTGTAATCCTTTCTTTTGTTTGACTAAGGTACTGTTAAACCGATCTTCTGAGTGCTTAACTTCAGCTTTTTTAATTCTAGAATTTACCTTTGGTTGCATTTCACAGATAATTTTTGCTTAAATTGTATATGTTGTCCCTTTTTAATACATTAATCATAATTTTAAATAATAGTTTCATTGACATGTAATTTACTTTCCATATTAAAGTGTACAATTTAATGTGTTATGTGCATCTACCACCACAATCAATTTTGGAACTTTCATCCATCCCCCAAAAGAAAAAGAATCTATTATAAGTCACTCACTCCCCCATTTCTCCAAACCCTAGGCAGCCACTAATATACTGTGTCTCTACAGATTTGCCTATTCTGGACATTGCATACAAATGGAATCATACAATTACTTAGCATGTTTTCAAGGTTCATCCATGTTGTAGCATGTATCAGTACTTTATTTCTTTTTATGGCTGTGTTTCATTTATCCATTCACAGTAAATGGCCATTTGGGTTATTTCCACTTTGGGGCTATTATGAATAATGCTGCTGTGGTTGGATTTACGTGCAAGTTTTGTATGCAGGTCTAGATTTGTTTTTTCAATTAACAGACTATTTCGGAGCAGTTTCTGGTTTACAGAAAAATTAAGCAGAAAGGACAGAGTTCTCATACCTCCTTACCTCTCTACCCAGTTTCCCCTATTATTAGCATCTTACATTAGCGTAATACATTTGTTATAGTTAATGAACCCACATTGATACATTATTACTAACTAATGTCCATGCTTTACTTTAGACTTCACTCTTTGTTTTGTACATTATATGATTTTTGACAAATGTGCAATAACCTCTACCCACCATTACAGAACCATACAGAGTAGTTTCTCTGCCTTTAAAATTCCAGGCTTCACCCATCCTTTTCTCCCTCCTCACAACCTCTGGCAACCACTGATCTTTTTATTGCCTCCACAGTTTTGCCTTTTCCTAAATTTCATACAGTTGGAATCATATAATACGCATGCAGCCTTTGCAGATTGGCTTTTTTTCACTTAGCAATATGCATTTAAGCTTCTCCCATGTCTTTTCATGGCTCCATAGCCTTTTCTTTTCATCGCTGAATGCTATTCCTTTGTATGGATATGCCATAATTTGTTTATCCATTCACCTATTGAAAAACATCTTGGTTGATTTCAAGTTTTGGCAATTATGAAAGAAACTGTTATAAGCATCCATGTGCAGGTTTTTATGCGGACATAACTTTTCAGTTCCTATGGGTAAATACCGAAGAGCATGATTACTGGATCACTGTGTGGTAAAAGTACGTTTAGTTTTGTCAGAAACTGCCAAGTATCCCGTTAGCAACAAATGAGAATTCCAGTTGTTCTGCACCATCACCAACTTTGGTATTTGTTTCTGGATTTTAGCCATTTGAATAGGTGTGTAGTGGTGTCTCATTATTGTTCTAATTTAAAATTCCCTGATGACATGGAATGTGTAGCATCTTTTCATATGCTTATTTGCCATGTGTATATTTTCTTTATTAAATCATAGTTGGTTTTGTTTTGTTTTTAACCAACACCTGCTAACTCTTATCCTCTTGTGTCTATTTATATTGTGGTTTTTTTTCTTTCTTTCCTTTTTTTTCAGCTTTTGATCATTTAGTCTTTTTCCTGGTATGTCAAGTTATTTTTTATATTAAAATTGGGCTTAACTTATTTTAGGAAACTATAAAGATACCTCCACATTCTGGATGTTGTTATCTTTCTCTTGAAAAGATTTACTTTTGCCCATGGCAGACAGTTACTATAGGGACTGGTAACCTTAGTCCATTCTCAGTTTTAGCTCATTCAAAGCTGTTTTTCAGTCTGTGTGAAGACTGGTCTATTTCCATCTTGTCCTTGCTCTATGGGTGTTGCCCTTTGGGATTACTATGTGAAAGTTTGGATTCTCCCTATTCCCAAGTACCCTTGTATTTGTTAGGCTTTAAATGTAATGGTTCCCCCCACCCTGTGAGACTAAGAATATGCTTAGCTTGTCATTCCATTAGTTTCTTTTAGCTTGAGCTCTTGCCGTTTGGCTTCTGTGGTTAGAGTCTTTTGAACTCCTTGGCTTTTCAGCTCCTAGGCTGTAAGATTTGAATCAGCAAATGCCCCAAGGAGAAAAGCTGCACTAAATGTCAAGCTTGCATCTGTGTTTCCCTTCTCTCCAGAACTTGGCCCACATGTCTTGGTGTCTCTCTAACATTCCTATGCCGGAGAACAAATGTTTTCTTACTTTATCCAGGTTTTCTAGAATTTCTTTAGACTTCACCTGGTCTTATGTTATTATTGAACTATCATCTCAATTATCCCTAGGAAGAAAATTTACAATTTTATGTTTTATTTTTTTATTTTCTATATTAACTCAGTTTCTGTAGAGACCTTTTACCTGATTGTTCAGTCTAGTTCTTGTGTTACCAGTAAGATGGAGATAAGGTGGAGGCTAAGAATACTGGGGGGAAATCACTGATGAATATGTCTCATTCTTTTTGTTTTTCCTCTTTTTATTTACTCTGGCAGTCTATGTTTGCCTTTCTTGATTTGACCCAGTTGCCCAAATAAGGAACCCACTCTGGCGAAGACCTGACTTTACTCTCATAAATGTCTGCATGTTAGGATTAGCTAGATGATGAACACCATGCCAAAGTTCTTTGTGTGAGACTTTTGCAGAATTTTGTTAGCGCTTTAGTTTGCTTCTTGCCAACACTGCTCAGATTGTTAAGATTTTCTAAGATTCTGTAGGTCAAACCTCTCTACCTGCATACCAGATGAGTCCTTCTCTCTTTCCTGAGTTCATTTGTGGGAGGTTAGCCCTCGGTTTTTCTTTTTCCCCATCCAATCATATTTGTTCATGAATTCCAAAAAGCTCTCAAAGTACCTGTCGTACCTCTCTCTCTTCTCTTTATCAACACTGTTAAATATTAACCATATATTTGCATACCTCTTTCTTACTTACAATGGAATATTGGAAGGCTCGATCATTAAGTGTGAGCCCCACCAAACTATGATTCGTACAACACTCTATCCTGGGCCTAAACTTGTGATATCCACTGGTTTTCTTATAATATCTTATATGTTTCTAAATTTGTAATGATTTAGTTAATTCCTGAGTTATGTGACAATAAGAAATCAGTCAAATTAGCACTACAAAAGTGCATCTTAGACCTAGGGACCAGAACCAAGGACCAGAAAAACCTGTTAACCAATAAGTTTCATTTGTACTTTATGTTTAACAAGTGCTGAGGGTGAATGGGAAGTGAGGGAAAAGGAGTTTAACTTCGTATCACAGATCCTTGCACTAAAATGAAGAGGAAAATGACAGAGTTCCTGGTTCAAGTCACTATAATCTGCTTATATAAACAATAACAACACATAAGAAAAACAAACACTATAGATAGGAGCAATGGATAATTAATTACCAGATCAGGGAGGATGGATTACACTTGCTATGGGATTTCATTAAAGAAGGATTCCAAAAAGCACTGGCTTCTTCTGAGAAGACTTCTTAGAAGAGGTAGGATTTGAATTGAATAAGCCCTCTCCTAAGCTCCAGGCAGGGAACAGGCACAGTGTCAGGAATGGCACAGAGGGCTTATGGAATACGGAACAAAACTGGCTGAACAGAGGAGTGCTACGTGTTGGGGAATATGGGGGAAAGGCTGGCTGAGGTTGGTTAAATGAAACATAATTAGACTGAAGAGAAAGTAGGTGGAAAGACAGATGGAAGACTGTGGAAAGCCCCTGAAGATGTAGGTCAGCATAATAATATTAAGAAATCAGTGGTACTTTGACACTGTATGAATGTCTAGGTTTAAAAAATCAGGGAAACACAATAAAAGAATAAACTACTGATATAATGATATGTACCCAAACGCCAGATACCAAAGAATACACACTGTGTGTTTCATGTATGTGATATATGGCGATAGAGGTCAGTTTAGGTGTTACCCTGGGGAAGTATGGAACAGAAAGAAGTAACAGAGAACATTGTAGGGTGTTAGAAATATTTTATAATATCTTGATCTGGTGTTGGATACATGGGTGCATAGAGATATAAAAATTCAGTTATTATCAATGCAACTGGTATTTATTGTTTGAATGCATACATTAAAAAAAAACTCCAGTAGGTTAATTAGGCTGTCCGTTGTATGAAGTAAATTTTGGTCAAGAAATAGCCAAGGTAGTAATGCAGTAATAAGTTATAAATGTGCTCACTGGGGTCTAGAATGTCACTATTGGAACACAAGAAATATGTGTAAGGAAAAAGATGAATATTCAATATTGATGGGTGGATGAGCTAAATAAATTAGATGACTCTACTTTCAAGTTAAGAACTTTGCCAGTGTTTGGATGCCTTTGAATGAAGAAAAAAAGGAAATACAATTTTTATTAAGCATATGCTATGTATCAATCCCTGACTTATATTTTGACACATATAAACATAGGAAGTATTGCACCTTGTAACTGAGACAATGAAGATGAGTGAGGTAGCTGGTTTTGACACTAGAGGCTGAGAAAACAATTAGCTCATAATCCTAAGAAGTTTGAAGTCGGAGGAAAAGAATCAAGAGGAAACAGTGGTAAGTGCCAGGAGCTCCTGGAAACTACATAAGAGAGGAAGCCCCCAGAAATGCTGAGCTTTCTAAGAGGCCCAATGAATCAAGTAAAAGCAGAAGGCTTAAAACTGAATCCTGGGGATATATGTATACATATAGCTGATTCATTTTGTTATACAGCAGAAACTAACACAACATTGTAAAGCAATTATACTCCAGTAAAGATGTAAAAAAAAACAAAAAAACTGAATCCTTCAAAGTAACAAATGTTAGGACAAACAGTAAAGAATTGTAAGAAAAATAATCTCATGCATGTCCCAACACAGAATCATCCTAAGCTCCATCTCAGCATTTCTCCGATTGGCCTTTCACAAAATACAGTCCCATCAGCTGAATATAGGTTTGTCAAGTAAATGTAAGACTGAACTAAACAAAATTAAATTAATTCCTTCCTACAAAACTTTTCAGAGTATATAATGTAACAAAGTAAAATTTGAATTTCATGTTGGGATGTAGAGTATGGCTCTTCCCAAACGCTTCTGTCTTGTAACTACATTGACATCATCTAAAACCAGTGTTCTGCAGGACAGAGATTGTGAAACGCTGCTCTCATCATGTAAGATATCAAGTCTTTCTGAAAATCCATTCTTCCTTCTGCCCTTTCTCATGTTGTCCCTGCCACCTGGAATGTCTCTCTTAAGCTCCACCTGCCAAAACCCTACCAATCTTTTAGGATCCAAGAGATAATAAAAGGCTCACATTACTAAAAGGCAGAGAAAGAAATCCCTTCCTAGCGATCTACACTTCCCTCCTAGGGAAAAGAAAAATTGTAAAGTATACCACAGTGACCTTAAGTCTATGAATGTAACTATGTTGTGTTACTTTGAGTTCTGTAAAAGTCAATGTGCTACAGTATATATGGATATGAATGTTTGATCTCTTACAAGTAGATCTTGCTGATAACTTTCATCATGAGCAAGGTTAACTATTAAGGGAGCCATTGTGTTTGGCTCAGCCCTTATACCCAGGGAATATTAAAATTGGAAAGGTCCCTAGATATTAGCAAATCTATCCACCTCATATTCTAAGTAAGGAAACTGAGACCTTCATAGATTGGATACTTATATTAACAAAGGATAAGGAAATAAAATATTGGCAGATCTATCTTTTAGATTAAGAATTTTGAGATTTTTGTAGAATACTAGAACATTATGTCCACTGATATTGAGACAATGTGTTTCTTAGTCATCATTTTCTATTGCAGTGACCAAGAGAGGTGGTAGTCAATAGCTGTACGAAGAGTTGTTCAAAAACTTTAGAAACTCCCAATTTATATAGAAAGGGAAATCCATCATTCATGTTATTTAAGCTAACTGGATGCAGCTTATGAGCTACATTGAGGAATGGTGAAGTTAAGTTTCTACAGAGTTACCATGTTAGTTTGTGTCATGAGCTCCCTCTTGTTCAAGTGAGTTAATGGTTAGCACTCAACTAGGCACTTAGAGTCCATTATAAAACTGGACTAAATGTTTATCTGCGGCATCTTTATTCTTCTTCGGTGACCTTAGGCAGAATTAGCTCTCTTATGTTTTGATAAATTCAAGTATTAAACAGGGCTAAGATTTCACAAGTTCTTTGGCCTAGACATGGGGGTAAGGAGGACCAATGAGTTGGAGTGCTTCTAGATTTAAGAATGGTCAGATTGAGGAAGAAAAGTCTTATGCTAGAGGTGAAAGAAGACTGATTATAATTACCTATTTTTAAAAATTCCAACCGTTTTAAATGTTCTAAAGTGATCATGAAGTACATGGGTATGCTAGGAAGTAAGGGAGTCAACCAAGAATATTCTGTAAGAGTTTGTGGATGGCAATAAAGAGGCAAGGAAGACAGAGAACATACTAGAAAAGGTTTTGGTTGGCCATAATAATGAAGTCAGAAGGAGAATAAGAAGAAGAATGGCAGATGCAATGGTAAAGAGAAGGCAAAAATAGAGAAGCAAAAGGGAAAGTAGAAAAATGAGACAAATTTGGAGAAGGAAATGAGGGCAAAAACTGGGTGAAGGAAAGAGGGAAGCACTGATGGTAGACCAGATGACACTCAAAAATTAACATGAGGCACGTTTAAGACGTGTCAACAATTGCCATGGTCATTACCCTCAAATAGTTTACAGTATGTGTTTCAAAGACATTTATAAATAGAAAATGCCATTAAAATAAGTGCCAGGGTAAAAGTGTTCATGGAGTTGTATGGGAGAATAAAAAGGGGGAATTTAGATTAAATCTTCCCTAAGGGATCAGAAAAGACTTCATAGAGGAGATCTTCTTCAAAGCAGATGACTCTTAGGGAAAACAAACAAACAAAAAACCAGGAAGGCTACAACAGAAGATAGGAAGAGAGAAAGGTAAAGAGAGAGATGTAGAGAAGAAGTGAAGAAGAAAGAAAAGGGGTTTAAAGGAGAAAAGTGAGGAGCACAAAAAGAATCACAAGATTGGCCTGAATTCACTGAATGATTGTGGAACATTCATATTTTGAGCACTGCAAAATTTGGGAATGAATACAATAACTCCTGTATTTTTATTGTAATATGCCAATACACATGTATTATCCCATTTTTAATACTCAAAACAGCCCAATGAGGTAGATACTAATATTCTATTTTTCAAATGAGGACATTGATCTAAGGAAAGGTTGAATAATTGCTAGCCAGTGGCAGGGCCAGGGATTTGAATGAATGATGCCTTAATCCATATTTTATTTACCAAGCTCTAGAGGAAAAAAATAAAAACAAACAGTTTGAGAATTCATTAAAAACAGAGAAGAAAAGTTTTAAAAAAAGGAAAGCAGAGAGACACATTTAAACTAGGGCTTCTGATTAATGCTAGCTGGAAATAATGTATCAATACCAGCATCACAGTTACACCAGATTTGCAGGACTCCTAATCCACATTCTCTCTGATACATGACAAACCTGATCAAATGTGGAAAGGTTCTGAGGGACAGATTTCTTGGGACTTGTCCCTGCTTCATTCTGAATCTCCTTCCTCTTATCCCCAAGCAAAATTATGGAGGGAATAAGAGTTGACCAGCTGAGAATGGATTCTTTGTTATCTGAGAACTCACCATCCCACCGAGGAGTTAGTTCAATTATTTATACACTTGTAGGAATATATTTACTAAAGGATAAAGGATGGAGATAATGTTGTTTCTATTACTAAATGCCTACCATGGTCACTGCACACACAACACACCTCACCTAGTTTTTATAATAATACTACACATGTTGGTGCTAACTTCCTGACTTTATAGACAAGGAAGCTAAAGCTTAGAGAAGTTTCAAAACTTGCTCACGATCACTCAGCTGATAAGTGAGAGAGTAGCTCTACCTACCCTGAAAGAAACACATGGCATCCAGTTGCTAAATACTTCAGAGTTTCCAGGAGCTGAAAGTCCAGCAAGATAATATATGAGTCATGTTGCCAGAGAGCTGTAACTCCAAGTTTAAATTACAATTATTTTGAAATGTTCCCAGTAAGAGAGGTTGGTAGGGTCAAGGAGTTTTGGAATAGATTGAAATAATTGGAGAAGTTTTGCAGGAGTTAGATCTTGACCTCTGCTTTAGAGGAAAAACCAGCAAATATTTTGCCAAATGAAGTAAGAAAAGTTATCTCAGGCAACTGCCAGAAAAGCCATAAATCATTAAAAAGTCATCCTCACTACTCAAAAACAAAAGGTCTTTTGGGGGCAACCATCCATCCAAATTTCTAAGGTTCCTTTCAAACGCAAGCATCTATGATTCAGAAATTAAAGTTTCAAATCATAACTGACAACTGCTGTGGCTATTACCCTTTGCCCTTAGGAACTATCACCCAAAGTTCCAGGAGAATTGTTCTTGTTGTTTACTGTGTAGATTCCTGGACCCTGGGTTTCAGAGATTTCACTTTGTTTTTGCAAATTTTATTGAGGCATAATATACACACAGAAAAGTTTATGAATCCTGATTGCTTTTGACATCCAGATTGCCCATCCTAAAGGGAGACTACAGTTTAAAGAGATATAGAGTACTGTGATTTCTTTATTTTTTTTGTTTATCATTACATTCACAACTTGACATTCTGTTTTTACACCCTGTTTGTGTTTGCTGGTTTAATGTGAGTCTTCCCTTGAGAAGAGAAATTGTACTTAGAATTCTAAAAATTTCATGTTTTCAAGTCACAGAATTGAAGGAAAGACCCTGGGCTTTGGTGAATTCATCCAGGTGAAAGACAAGCAGCTTCAGATGTGAGAAAGCCTTATTTTGACCATATGCCCCTACCCAATTCATCTTGCATTGATGCCTTATTTTGAACTTGTAAAGACCAAGTACTAATCACAATACAGGACAACTCTGTAATAAACATATATTTCATACATATTAAATATATCACACATATAATTTATAGAAAAGTATAGTTGGTAGGGCTGTAATCTCTCTACTATCTGAAAACTATCTTTTTAAAAAGTTTGGGAACATAAATCAGGTATCACTATTCAATATGAAAATTTTCATACACATAAATGATCAATATCTTTCATATCTCTGCCTTCTTTTTCTGCTGGTACCTTCATTATGGACACTAAAAAGATAACACCCAAGGCTTCCCTGGTGGCACAGTGGTTGAGAGTCCGCCTGCCGATACAGGGGACACGGGTTCGTGCCCCAGTCCGGGAAGATCCCACATGCCGTGGAGCAGCTGGGCCCGTGAGCCATGGCCGCTGAGCCTGCGCGTCTGGAGCCTGTGCTCCGCAACGGGAGAGGCCACAACAGTGAGAGGCTGGTGTACCGCAAAAAAAAAAAAAAAAAAAAGATAACATCCATACCCTCTGTGTTTTAGACGTGTAGGTTTTTTTTTTCCTCTATCTATTATTTGTAGAAACCAGAGTTGATGCACTAGTAGTAATGAACTACATAGGGAGAAATAAAAACTAAAAGCTGAGTAAATATGGTATTTCTTAGGTTGCAACGAGGGAGACAGTTTTTTAGAACCCTAAGCTGTTATACATCATAAGAGACACCTAAAAGTGAGTTGAAGTCAAACCACTGGCTTTCATCCATAGATAATTAAAATGGCCCCGCATTTCAAGACATATGTCAAGGATTTTCAGGAGTACAGTAATCTTTAATGGCTAACCTTCAGGAAATTTTCTTTGCAACCTGGGAAAGGTACTGAAAAGAAGCTTATGGACCAAGAAGAGAATTTAATGGGCTCTTAACCCCTTTCAATTGAGGTACAAGATGTGGGATTAGGAAATGGAGCAACTATTTAAGTCTCTTCATTCTATTTTTCACTCAGCTCAGAAAGAGCCCAGCTCGCACAGCACAGTCACTTGAAATTGTATGTGCATCTTCATTCCTTTGAGTACTGAACTTTCACATTTACGAGAGTCTTAGACAGATATCTCTAGAAACTAAAACCTCGATTTCTTACCTGTAAATTATTGCATTATAGCGATATGCAAAAGAGTGATTTTTAATGTTCTAACAGTATAACAGAATATTACATTGAAATAAATTAACATTTCTGCTGGGCCTAGAGCAATATAAAATTTAAATGCCAACTTTAAATTGTAAAAGGGTTAATTCCCTGACCTTGACTATGTTTAATTGTTACTAATGTGTGTTATACTAATTAAACATGCCTCCTCCTGCAAAGCTTTTAAGACTCCTGCTAATCCAACACCCTCTGGTTGCCTGTTTCTAATTTGTTCATTTTAATGTACCAGTTATGTGAATTAGAGCAAATAAACATATGAAAAGTCTCTCTTCTGAGACTCTGACCTCCAACAAATGTTTTGAATCAGATGGAACAATCCCTGTTCTAGCTCAATTATTCCGTTTCTAGAGTAGATTAAAGGATTAAAAGGCTGATTTACTTAGTTGTGAATAAGCAGATATATCTCAAGCTTTCATACTTCTCATTCTGAATTCTCAAGCACTAAGTATTGTCATCCTGACCAAATCCAAAGAGGATTAAAATCAGATAAATGCATAATGAATTACTATACCAATTTTTAATGAAAGCTCAATAAAGGATCATATTGTGCTAATGCTAGAAAAGAAAGACAGTTTTGCATGTACTGTTCGTTTATGGCAAGCACTAATGACCTCATGCATATTCTAGTGCACACGAGAGGGACATACTATACTGTATCTTTTTACAGGTAATGAAGTTAAAACATATAGGCCTTATATTTTTTGTTGTTTGTTTATGTTGTGTACTTCTCTCTGTTTAACCCTTTTTTCTTTCTCCTTAACCTTTTTCAGGGTCATATTTCCCACGAAGGATATGAGGACAGACTTCTTTCAATGTTTGCATGGTAGAATATATACAGAATTACTGGATCTCCACCCATTCCAGGTCACCTAGAAGATAATGATCATTGTCTCCACTTAGATTTAATGGTGCACCATCCTGCCCAGTGCCCATAAACAAAAAGGCGGGCACACATTTTTTCTCCTGTGGAGTGATGCACAGTGGGAAAATTAAAGCTTCCCAGGCCGTAAAACTTCCCTTAGCCCAATAACTGAATCAATATCGATGGGAAACTGATCCAATATTTTTTATTGGTTTCTTTCCCCTTCTGAGTATAAAAACATAGTATGTCCAGTGGAAAATTTTGAAACTTAAAAAAAATAATAGTCACTCATAACTCCATCATTGAAAAAATCTGCTATACATATTTTAATATAGTTTCTGCTCCCTCTAGCTTTTTATTTTTTTAACATTTTTGGGATTATGATAAATGTCATTTGGTACCCAGTTACTTTGCTTCCTTTAATATTACAATGAGCATTTTCTGATGTCATGAATAGGATAATAGTAACATAATAATAATTTATGATTTTAGGGCTACCCAACAGCCTGCTATATATTATGATGTATAAATTTTGGTTAATCCCTCTAGTGTTGTGCACTGAGATTGTTTCCCCCTTTTTTTGTGGTTACATATAACATTGCTCTGGCTACCACTATATATAATTTTTCCCAGGAAACAATGCATTTTGATACTGTTGAATAGGAAATGTCTTTATACATTTAGTGCGGGTCCTGGCCATATGGTAATTTTCAGTAGCTATTCCAGGGATCATTTTCCTGGAAGCAGGTGTATATTACAGAATTAAAATTACCATCATATGTTTAGAAGGTACAGATGTGGTAAGACTCAATACCTAAGTGAGATGCTAGCCACAATCCCAATGATTTTCCTTTTTGAGGCAGCAGTTATTTCAGATGTTACTGTTTGGAAAACCTAAATCCCTCTCCTCAATCATAAATTCTTATTTCTGAAAATTCCCCCTGTTGAACTACAGAATATATATTGAGCTCCTGAGAATGTATCTTTGCCTTTTCTTCACCTGTATCTTCTAGTAATATATATTATGTTCCATAATGTTTTAAGAAAATCAATTCCTCATCAAGGATGCCAGAGCAAGGCTTATTATGTCTCTACAATAATAAATAATTTAATATTAAGTATAATAGCTGAAGTAGGCTGAATAGTGGCCCCCAAATATATTCACATCCTACCTTAATCCCAAGAAACTGTGAATGTTACCTAATATGACAAAAGGGACTTTGCAGGTATAAATGAACTAAAGGTCTTGAGGTAGGAAGATTATCATGGATTATCCCATGAACCAGATGATCCAGGATGAGGCAATCACTACAGTCCTTAAGTGAGGGACATATGAGGGTCAAGTCACAGAGGAAGGCAATGTGATGCCAGAAGCAGAGACTGAGTGATGCTCTTTGAAGATGGGGGAATACAGGTGGCCACTAGGCATTAAAAAAGTCAGAAGCCCTCAGAACCTCCAAAAGGAAGTAGCCCTGCTGACAACTTGGTTTTAGCCTGTGAAACGGATTCTGGACTTCTGACTTCCAGAAGTGTAAGAGAATAAATTTGTGTTATTTTAAGGCACTAAGTTTGTGTTCATTTGTTACAGCGACAGTAGGAAACTAATACAATAGTAATTTATGTTCATGATAGAAAATCTGGTAAAGATATAAAGAAGAAAATAGAAATAAACCATAAGCAAATCATAGTTAACATTTTGGTTTATTTTCTCCTAAATATCTCCATAGCAACAGGTAGATCCCTTTCCACACACACAAGCACAAAATACACACGTGCACATACACATGCAAAAGCAAAATCTATTAATCATGTACTGTGCTTTCTTCCTATAATAATTTTCTGATTTTCAAAAATTATTAATTACACTACATGATATTTCACCTCTTTGTACAGCACAATTCATTTTACCAATTCCTTATGGTAGACCAAATGCTGTCTTTTAAAAAAAATTCCTATATTAAATATGTATGTAAATATTTATATAACATGTTGTATATTATTTTTATCCCTATATTATATATTGAAATAAACACCATCATAAATCTTTGTCCACATCTGATTATTTGCTAATGTTAATTCCTAAGAGTAGAGTTACTAGTTCAAAGGCTACATATATTTTTATTATAATTGATAAAAACTTTCCTTCAAAAGTGCTTTTCCAATTTACACACTGTCAAGCAGTGCATTCAACAGTCCATATTTACCAATAATTCTAATATTTTCTCATTGAAATATGTCATCTTGAAAGAAAAAATAGTTTATTATTACAATTATTTTTAAAGTTTTATTTCTAGAGAGGTTAACATTTCTTTCATCATTATTGGTAGTTTGTACTTTTTAATGTATGTGAATTTTGAGAGTTGAAGATAAGATGGTGGAGTAGAAGGACTTGAGCTCACCTCCTCTCATGGAAACATCAAAATCACAACTAACTGCTGAACAGCCATCGACAAAAATGACTGGAACCTACCAGAAAAGACATTCTATATCCAAAAACAAAGAAGAAGCCACAACAAGACAATAGGAGGGTTGCATATGTGTTATAATCAAATCCCACACCTGCCTGGTGGGCAACCCACAAACTGGAAAATAATTGTATCGCAGAGGTTCTCCCACAGGAGTGAGGAACTAAGCCCCACTCAGACTCCCCAGTGAGGGGGTCTGGCATCGGAAGGAAGAGCCCCAGAGCATCTGGCTTTGAAGGCCAGTGGGACTTGATCAGAGGAGCTGCACAGGACTGGAGGAAACAGAAACTCCACTCTTGGAGGGTGCACACAGGTCTCATGCACACCAGGACACAGGGAAAAAACAGAGGATCCTGGACCAGACCTACCTGCTGGTATTGGAGGGTCTCCTGGGGAGGCAGGGGGCAGCTGTGGCTCACTGTGGGGACAAGGACACTGGTGGCAGAAGTACTAGGAAGTACTCACTGGGGTGAGCTCTCCTGGAGGCAGACATTTTGACACCAAGAAGTGGCCCCACCCAACAGCCTGTTGGCTCCAGTGTTGGGACGCCTCAGGCCAAACAACAAACAGGGCAGGAACACAGCCTCACCCATCAGCAGACGGCTGCCTAAAGTCTTCCTGAGCCCACACCCATCTGTAAACATAACCCTGGACAACAGAGGGACAAGACCCAGCTCCACCCACTAGTGGGCAGGCACCAGTTCTTCCCACCAGGAAGCCTCCACAAGCCTCTAGATTAGCCTCACCCACCAGAGGGCAGACACGAGAAGCAAGAGGAGCTACAATCCTGCAGCCTGCAGAACGAAGACTGCAAATATATTAAGTTAGACAAAATGAGATGGCAGAGGACTATGTTCCAGACGAAGGAACAAGATAAAAACCCAGAAGAACAATGAAGTGAACTAGAGATAGGCAATCTACCTGAAAAATAATTCAGAGTAATGATAGTAAAGATGATCAAAGATCTTGGAAAAAGAATGGAGGCAAAGACTGAGAAGATACAAGAAATGTTTAACAAAGAGCTAGAAGATTTAAAGAACAAACAGAGTTGAACAATACAAGAACTGAAATGAAGAGTACACTAGAAGAAACCAACAGCAGAATAACTGAGGCAGAAGAACAGATAATTAAGGTAGAAAGCAGAATGGTGGAAATCATCACTGCCACAGAAAAAAATAAAGAGAAAAGAATGAAAAGAAATGAAGACAGTCTAAGAGACTTCTGGGACGACATTAAACACACCAACATTCATATTATAGGGGTTCCAGAAGGAGAAGAGAGAGAGAAAGGGCCTGAGAAAATATCTGAAAAGATAACAGGTGAAAACTTCCCTAACATGAGAAAGAAAACAGTCACCCAAGTTCAGGAAGCACAGAAAATCCCATACAGGATAAACCCAAGGAGAAACATGCAGAGACACATATTAATCAAATTGATGAAAATTAAAGACAAAGACAAAATATTAAAAGCAACAAGGGAAAAGCAACAAATAGCAAGCAAGGGAATTCCCATAAGATTATCAGCTTATTTTTCAGCAGAAATTCTGCAGGCCAGAAGAGAGTGGCACAAAGTGATGAAAAGGGAAAACCTACAACCAAGAATACTCTACCCAGCAAGACTCCTGTTCAGATTCAACAGAGAAATCAAAAGCTTTACAGACAAGCAAATCTAAGAGAATTCAGCACCACCAAACGAGCTTTACAACAAATGCTAAAGGAACTTCCCTAGGCAGAAAAGGTCACAAATGGAAAAAAGAAAATTACAGATGGAAAGCTCACCATAAAGGCAAACGTAAAGGCAGGAAATCATCCACACACAAATATGATACCAAAACCAGCAATTGTGAAAAGAGGAGAATACAAATGCAGGATATTGGAAATGCATTTGAAATTAAGAGACCAGCAAGTGAAAACAATCTTGTATATATATAGACTGCTATATCAAAATCTCATGATAACTGCACACCAAAAATCTACAATGGATATACAGACGAAAAAGGAAAAGGGATCCAAACACAACGTTAAAGAATATCATCAATTCACAAGAGAAGAAAACTCAAGAGGAATGGAAGAAAAAAGACCTACAAAAACAAATGTAAAACAATTATATTGATAGTTATTTTAAATGTAAATGGATTAGGGCTTCCCTGGTGGTGCAGTGGTTGGGAGTCCGCCTGCCGATGCAGGGGACGCGGGTTCGTGCCCCAGTCCGGGGGGATCCTGCATGCCGTGGAGCAGCTGGGCCTGTGAGCCATGGCCGCTGAGCCTGCGCGTCCGGAGCCTCTGCTCCGCAACGGAAGAGGCCACAACAGTGAGAGGCCCGCCTACCGCAAAAAAAAAAAAAAAAAAAAAGTAAATGGATTAAGTGCTCCAACCAAAAGACAAAGACAGGCTGAATGGATACAAAAAAAAGATCCATATATATGCTGTCTACAAGAGACCCACTTCAGATCTAGGGACACATACAGACTGAAAGTGAGGGAATAGAAAAAGGTATACCATGCAAATGGAAATCAGAAGACAGCTGGGGTAGCAATACTCATATCAGACCAAATAGACTTTAAAATAAAGACTGTTATAAGAGACAAAGAAGGACACTACATAATGATCAAGGGATCAATCCAAAAAGATAGAACAATTGTAAATATGTATGCACCCAACATAGGAACACCTCAATATATAAGGCAAATGCTAACAAAAGGAGAAATCAACAGTAACACAATAATAGTGGGGGACTTTAACACCTCACTTACATCAATGGACAGACAGAAAATCAATAGGAAACACAGGCCTTAAATGACACATTACACCAGATGGACTTAATGGATATTTATAAAGCATTCGAACCAAAAACAACAGAATACATATTCTTTTCAAGTACACGTGGAACATTATCCAAGAGAGATCACATGCTAGGCCAGAAAACAAGCCTCAGTAAATTTAAGGAAACTGAAACTGTATCAACCATGTTTTCCAATCACAATACTATGAGACTATAAATCAACTACAAAAATTTTTTTTTAAATCACAAACACATGGAGGCTAAATAATATGCTCCTAAACAACCAATGGATCATTGAAGAAATCAGAGAAGAAAAATACCTGAAGACAAATGAAAACAAAAACACAATGATCCAAAATCTATGGGATGCATCAAAAATATTTCCAAAAGGAAAGTTTACAGTAATACAAGCCTATCTCAGGAAACAAGAAAAATCTCAAGTAAAAAACTAAATTTACACCTAAAGCAACCAGAGAAAGAAAAACAAACAAAACCCAAAGTTAGTAGAGGGAAAGAAATCATAAAGATCAGAGCAGAAATAAATGAAATAGAGACAAAGAAAAAAACAGAAAAGATCAATGGAACTAAAAGCTGGTTCTTGGCAAAGATAAACAAAATTGATAAACCTTTAGCCAGACACATCAGGAAAAACTCAAATCAATAACATCAGAAATGAAAAGGAGAAGTTACAACTGACACCACAGAAATAGGAAAGATCATAAGAGATTACTAAAAGCAACTATATGCCAATAAAATGGACAACCTAGAAGAAATGGACAAATTCTTAGAAAGGTACAACCTTCCAAAACTGAACCACAAAGAAATAGGAAATGTGAACAGACTAATCACAAGTACTGAAATAGACAGTATGATTTAAAAACTCCCAACAAGCAAAAGTCGAGGACCAGATGGTTTCACAGGTGAAATCTATCAAACATTTAGAGAAAAGTTAACACCTATCCTTCTGAAACAATTTTTAAAAAATGCAGACTCATTCTGTGAGGCCAACATCACCCTGATACCAAAACCAGACAAAGATACCATCAAAAAAAAAAGAAAGAAAGAAAGAAAGAAAGTCACAGGCCAATATCACTGCTGAATATAGATGCAAAAATCCTCAACAAAATACTAGCAAACCAACCCCAACAATACATTAAAATGATCATACACCATGATCAAGTGGGATTTATCCCAAGGATGCAAGGATTTTTCAGTATCCCCAAATCAATCAGTGTGATACACCACATTAACAATTTGAAGAATAAAAACCATATGATCATCTCAATAGATGCAGAAAAAGCTTTTGACAAAATTCAACACCCAAAAGACTCTCCAAAAAGTGGGCATAGAGGGAACCTACCTCAACATAACATAATAAAGGCCATATATGAGAAACCCACAGGTAACATCTTACTCAACAGTGAAAACCTGAAATCATTTCCTCTAAGATCAGGAAGAAGACAAGGATGTCCACTCTTGCCACTTTCATTCAACATAGTTTTGGAAGTCCTAGCCACAGCAATCAGAGAAGAAAAAGAAATAAAAGGAACACAAATTGGAAAAGAAGTAAAACTGTCACTGCTTGCAGATGACATGATACTATACATAGAAAATCCTAAAGATGCTACCAGAAAACTACTAGAACTTATCAATGAATTTGGTAAAGTTACAGGATACAAAATTAATGCACAGAAATCTTTTACATTCCTATACACTAACAACGAAAGTGCAGAAACAGAAATAAAGGAAACAATCCCATTTACCAACACATCAAAAAGAACAAAATACCTAGGAATAAACCTATCTAAGGTGGCAAATGACCTGTACTCCTAAAACTATGACACTAATGAAAGAAATCGAAGATGATGCAAACAGATAGAAAGATATACCATGTTCTTGGATTGGAATAATCAATATTGTCAAAATGACTATACCACCCAAGTCAATTTACAAATTCAATTCAATCCCTATCAAATTAGCAATGGCAGTTTTTGCAAATCTAGTAACAAAAAAATCTTGAAATTTGTATGGAAACACAAAAGACCCCAAATAGCCAAAGCAATATTGAGAAAGAAAAATGGAGCTGGAGGAATCAGGCTCCCTGATTTCACACTACACTATAAAGTTACAGTCATCAAAACTGTATGGTAGGGCTTCCCTGGTGGCATACTGGTTGAGAGTCCGCCTGCTGATGTAGCAGTTACGGGTTTGTGCCCCAGTCCGGGAAGATCCCACATGCCGTGGAGCGGCTAGGCCCGTGAGCCATGGCTGCAGAGCCTGCGCGTCTGGAGCTTGTGCTCCGCAACTGGAGAGGCCACAACAGTGAGAGGCCCACGTAGCACAAAAAAACAAACAAACAAACAAACAAAACTGTATGGTACTGGCACAAAGCCAGACTTAAAGATCAATGGAACAGGATAGAAACCCCAGAAATAAACCCACATGCCTATGGTCAATTAATCAATGACAAAGGAGGTAAGTAATACAGTGGAGAAAATACAGTCTCTTCAATAAATGGTGCTGGTAAAACTGGGCCGCTACATGTAAAAGAATGAAAGTAGAACATTCTCCAACACCTTTAACAAAATAAACTCAAAATGGATTAAAGACCTAAATGTAAGACCAGATACTATAAAACTATTAGACGAAAACACAGGCAGAACACTCTTTGATGTAAACTGCAGCAGTGTCTTTCTGGGCCCATCTCCTAGGGTAATGAAAATTTTTAAAAGAATACACAAATGGGACCTAATTAAACTCAAAAGCTTTTGCACAGCAAAGGAAACTGTAAACAAATAAAAAAGACAACCTACAAAATGGGTGAAAATATTTGCAAATGATGTGACCAACAAAGGATTAATCTCCAAAATATACAAACAGCTCATACAGCTCTATATCAAAAAAACCCAAACCACCCAATCAAAAATTAGGCAGAAGATCTAAATAGACATTTCTCCAAAGAAGACATACAGATGGCCAAAAGGCACATGAAAAGATGCTCAACATCACTAAGTATTAGAGAAATGCAAACCAAAACATAATGAGGGGGACTTCCCTAGTGGCGCAGTGGTTAAGAATCCACCTGCCAGGCTTCCCTGGTGGTGCAGTGGTTGAGAGTCTGCCTGCCGATGCAGGGGACATGGGTTCTTGCCCTGGTCCAGGAAGATCCCACATGCCGCGGAGCGGCTAGGCCTGTGAGCCATGGCCACTGAGCCTGTGCATCCAGAGCCTGTGCTCCGCAATGAGAGAGGCCACAACAGTGAGAGGCCCACGTACCGCAAAAAAAAAAAAAAAAAAAAGAAGAATCCACCTGCCAAGGCAGGGGACACAGGTTCGAGCCCTGGTCCAGGAAGATCCCACATGCTGCAGAGCAACTAAGCCCGTGTGCCGCAACTACTGAGCCTGAGCTCTAGAGCCCACAAGCCACAACTACGGAGCCCACGTGCCACAACTACTGAAGCCTGCGCGCCTAGAGCCCATGGTCCACAGCAAGAGAAGCCACCACAATGAGAAGTCCGTGCACCACAACAAAGAGTAGCCCCTGCTCACAGCAAATGGAGAAAGCCCACACACAGCAACGAAGACCCAATGCAGCCAAAGATAAATAAATAAGTTTAATTAAAAAAAGAAAAAAAAACATAATGAGGAATCACCTCACACTGGTCAGAATGGCAAGCATCAAAAAGTCTACAAACAATAAATGCTGGAGAGGGTGTGGAGTAAAGGGAACCCTCTCACATTGTTGGCAGAAATTTAAATTGGTATAGCCATTATGGAGAACAATATGGAGGTTACTAAAAAAACTAAAAATAGAGCTACCATATGATCCAGGAATCCCACTGCTGGGCATTTATCTGGATAAAACCATAATTTGAAAAGATACATGCACCCCAATGTTCACTGCAGCACTATTTACAATAGCCAAGATATGGAAGTAACCTAAATATTCAACAACAGAGAAATGGATAAAGAAGATATGGTACAAAAAAAATAAAAATAAAAATAATTTTTTTTAATTAAAAAAAAAAAGCCATGAACAGAAAAAAGAAAAAAGAAGATATGGTACATATATACAATGGAATATTACTCAGACATAAAAAATAATAACGCCATTTGCAGCAACATGGATGGACCTAGAGATTACCTTACTAAGTGAAGTAAGTCAGACAGAGAAAGACAAATATCATACATATCACTTACATGTGGAATCTAAAAAAATGATACAAATGAACTTATTTACGAGACAGAAACAGACTCACAGACATTGAAAACAAACTTATGGTTACCAAAGGGGAAAAGTGGGGGAGAGCAATAAATTAGGAGTTTGGTATTGACATATACACCCTACTATATATAAAATAGATAATCAACAAGGACCTACTGTATAGCACAGTGAACTCTACTCAATATTCTATAATAACCTAAATGGGAAAAGAATCTGAAAATGAATGGATATATGTATAACTGAATCACTTTGCTGTATACCTGAAATGAACACAGTGTTGTAAATCAACTAAACTGTAATATAAAATTTTAAAAAGTGTTTAAATGTATGTGAATTTCTATTCATAACTTATGTCTGTTTTACCACTGGGGCATTTTTTTCTTGATTTGTTAAGAGTGCTTCATATTGTTTCATTTGGAACATGTTATTTACAATCTACTCTTTCCTTTTGATTTCTACTTTTCATGATTTTGAATGTATGCTGTCTGGTTTTACACATTTAATGCCCTAATGTAAGGAAAATGTTCACATTTTTTGGTGTATTTCATACCATGACTTTAATATTAAGCTCTTAAAACCATGGAAATGTGTTTCTTTACATATGTGAGAAATTGACTGTTTCATTTTCATTTATTTGAATCTCTCTTCTCTCAAGAAACATGATGTCATTTTCCTCTTTCTCTTCCTTTTTTCTCTTCCCATTCTGAACAATTCAGTTTTAAAGCTACTGATGGGATCGAGAAAGGTAGGCATCTGCTTTGGAGAAGGGATGTGAGGTGGCCCAAGCAGGATGTTTGAGCCCAAGTAGAGAGAGGAGAGTGAACATGTAAAATGGCTTCCCAGAGCAGGGTGGCAGAACCTAACCAAGGTAAGCAGGCTGTCTCTGTCCAAGGGCAGCCTGGTGTGGTAAGGCAGAGTGCCAATGAGGTGAGGATAGTGCCAGTGTAGGTGACTTGCCTGCCGTGGCATGCTGGAGCACAGGCTGGGTAAAGAGAGCTTTCACATGGTGGGGTATCCCTGCATGGGGCATCAGAGCAAGGTGACGTGAGGAGGATGGCCGCCAGGTGCAGAGTGTTAGAGCCCTTGTAGGGTAAAGAGGGATCCGCTGGGGAGAGGATGGCAGCAGCAATGGGAGATTTGTTACATACAGGGAAATTAACCATATCATTAAATTAGGGATCATGGGGGCCATTTACTTCATTTTTAGAGAAGGGAGTTACACATATAGAAAGGGAGAGACTAGTATGAATTCTGCAATAGTGGATTGGCTTGGAGGCGTCAGTATGTACTCACAGTTTTCAGACAGAATGGTAAATGGAGAAATAAAAAGGATAGAGATGATATGTGTGAATACAACATGAAAAACTCTGTAGCTCTTTCTACTGAGAGAAAGAGACTGGGAGCAGCAATAACCTAACAGTAATGAGGGCACCTAGCACCCAGGTCTGATTCTACTGAAAGGAACCCAGATTCCTTAAAAAAAAAAAAAAAAAAGTCTGATTCCACTGCTGGGGCAGGAAAAGTACAAGATGAGCCCAGAATATACCGCTGTGTCAGAAAGTTAAAAAGTGCACAAAGAATGATAGGGACACATCAAAGGGACACAGAAGCCAAACTGAAGAGGCTCCCACTGGCCAACTGGGACAATTTGAGCATTAAAATAATTACAGAAACAAATTATAACCATTGAATAAAATAGAGAGCCATGAATCCATGCCAATATAAATAGATGAATAGATTGAAAGGTTAATGAAGTATAGGATATTTTTATAGTTCCAACGTAACTTCCAATATAATACTTGTCAATTACAAAGGGAAAAGTAGTAACTTTAGAATGGTCAACACGATTTTAACCAACTTATCAAAGGTAAAACCCACCAGTAACAGAATAAAAGAAAAAATATGTGCCTCTGATAGGATGGGGATATAATGAGAATGCAACATTATTTCTGAAATACTTCAGCCAATGATGCATAACTTGAATCTAACAGGCACACCCAAATTAACAGATGTTCTATGAAATAACTGATCTATAATTTTCAAAACTGTCAAGGTATGAAATACAAGGAAAGAATGAGGAACTGTTCCTAACTGAAGGAAAATGCAGAGATATGACAAGTAAATGTAACATGTAAAACTGAATGGAATCCTTTTGCCAATTGAAGAAACTTGAATGGGGTCAAAGATCAGATCAGTTAATTTCCAGATTTTATTTGTTTTCAGGAAATACAATCATATAATCTGAAAATAATAATTTTATGTTTTCCTCTTTTCAAATCTTTCATGTCTTATTCACTGTTTAGAACTTTCAGAAGCTTTCTTCCTTAAATATTCATGAAAATAGAAGACATTCTTATGTCATTTATGACTTTAATAAGACAATCTCCGATGTTTAACTGTGAGAATAACACTGGCTGTTTGTGCCATACTGAGAATATACTTTCCCATTTCTAGATTAATACTTTTCTATCATAAAAAAGACCAACTGTTTTTCTGTACCTGTTGAGATTAATGTATGGCTTCTATACTTTGGGCTACTTGATGTGATTAGGTATACTGACATATTTACTTATAGTAAATATTGATAATTTATACATCTGGAATAGATTTTAACTTGGCTGCAGGTAATTAATAGTTAAACACACTGCTGAATTAGATTTAATAATATTTACTTTTAATACTTCACCTGTATGTGAGAAATTTATCTGTATTTTTTTTCATTATGCTTTTTACTCAATGTTTTAGTAGGAGATGATGCTAACAAAATAGGGTTTATAACACTGAATAATTTTCTGTGTGCTAAAACAATTGACATATCTCTCAATTAGATTCTTTCCCAAATCATTAGTTTATAATTTTATTTTTTATAATCCTTTGCATACCCTAGATTAAGGGCACATTAAAGGGCTGTATGGCTTTGTAGGCCAAATGGTCCCTGTCACAATGACTCAACTCTACATTTGTAGCACAAAAGCAGCCATAGACAATTTAAAAATGAATGAGCATAGCTATGTTTCAATAAAACCTTATTTACAAAAACAGATGGCGGGCTGAAAGTGGCCTGTGGACTACAGTTTGCCAATCCTTGCTTTATTTTTGATATTCTTTTGGTAAATTCTTCAATGAAGTTTTAAATTTAAAATTTTTCCTTTTTTTCTTTACTATTTAAAGCATATAGAGACATTTATTTTACTTTGAGTGCAACTTTGGAAATCTCTCATAGATGTTGATATGTCATATAATTACTTAATTGTATTCCCTTACTTATTCTTATCCATATCCCCATTTTCAAAGCCCTTTTTCACATTCTGACAGTTAAAAATTAAGCTGATAACTTTCCTAAATAATTCTTAGACCAAAAGGAAATATAAATGTAAATTATATATAAATAAGTAAGGGAATACAATTAAGTGGCATTTTAGTACTGGCAATGGCACATTCTATTCAATGCAAGTGTGACAGGCTCAGATTTTAACCCATTGTCTTGTGTTACCAGAACTAGAGCTATTTGGAAAGTATTACAATATAGAGGTTATTAACCACAAGAGAAAAGTACTAAATGATGTCAGTGTGATGGCCACAGAAAATGGCTTTAGATTAAGAAATTCTCTGAAAGAATATGAAAAAAATTCTTCTACAGAAATAGAAAGAAGAGTAATAACACAATCTTGCAAAACTTGGGGGATGGTCAAGTTATTGAGCATTGTTCATTTTGTTTTGTTATTATCTCCCTCTTGTATTATGGCCAGAGAATGTATTCTCTAAAATGGCTGCACTTTGCAAGGTACTGACACTTCCATTGTAGCTCAATACACAACCAACCTTTTGCAATTGTTTTATGAGAGTTGGGAAAGAAATGCTAAATCTCTGCAGGGTACTGGGTTATTATTTTATTTGTGTGTTACTGATATTCCTAGGACTATAAAAATACTCCATTAGTATTGTGTTCCTTTCAACTTCTCTTAGATTTCTACTAACTGTATGCTTTGAGTATTTTAATCTTGGTTATTTTCATGAAAGGGATACTGGTATTTATATTTTCTTGGAAGATTGTGTCCTTCATCAATAATAAAATCGCGTTGGTGCATTTAATACATCAGGCATTGAATTCTACCTGTTTGGCATTAATATTACTATTCCTATTTTTCTTTTAAATGAGTGTTGTATATCATTGCCCATTCTTTGCTTTCAACTGTTGTGAATACTTTTTACAACTGTGTATAATTTTATTTTTCTTTTGTATGGTACAGTTATATAATTTCTCTGTCAGTAAGAAGTGTTGATTTGAGTTTTCCCTATTATTAAATGTATTTGGTTGTTTTAATCAGGATCTGAGAGGGAGAGAGACAGATGCTAAAATTCATAAAACCGTTTTATTGATACTTTGAAGTTAATTGATAATCTCTTTTATGCCATAAAATCATGCAAGTTTTATGGACTTTTTTTTTTTGAACGTCTGAGTGGAATTTCTCAGATGAAAATCTTAGCATTGTTTTTGGTTGAATCATTCCCAGCAAGTTTTACAGATAGAAGCCTGACGGCTAATTGACAAGTCAAATTTATATTTTGTGTTATCTTTAGCAACTTCTCTGGTTAGATAATCAATAAACAGGGCTGGGAGTGGAATAAGGGAACTGGATATGACTTGGTCCAAAAGCTGCAATGTTCTGCACTCCTGTAGACTCCCTCAGGTACCTATGTTCCTACTACTGAGAGCATGTAATGGGACAAGAGAGTATATCAGATCTGTAAAGGAAAGCAAGTGCTTTTCCTGATGTCATACTTTAAAAATATGAATTATCAAGACCCAAGGAGAATTGCGCAAGGTCCAAACGGTGACTGGAAGGTGCCTCAGCACTCAAGAAGCTGTGTGGAGGACGGGCTCTTGGTGCTCCAGCCAGGCATCAGAGCTCTGCCTCTGAGAAGGGAGAGCCAAGTTCAGGACACTGGTCCACAAGAGACCTCCCAAACGGCAAAAATCTCCCAGAGATCTCCATCTCAACACCAAGACCCAGCTTCACTCAATGACCAGCAAGCTACAGTGCAGGACACCCTATGCCAAACAACCAGCAAGACAGGAACACAACCCCATCCATTAGCACAGAGACTGCCTAAAATCATAATAATCATAAAATCATAATAAAACCACCAGACGTGGACCTACCCACCAGGAAGACAAGATACAGCCTCATCCACCAGAACAAAGCCACTAGTCCCCTCCACCAGAAAGCCTACACAAGCCACTGAAAAACCTTAGCCACTGGGGACAGACACAAAAAACAACGGGAACTACGAACTTGCAGCCTGCAAAAAGGAGACCCCAAACACAGAAAGTTATGCTAAATGAGAAGACAGAGAAATACACAGCAGATGAAGGCACAAGACAAAACCCCACCAGACCTAACAAATGAAGAGAAAATAGGCAGTCTACCTGAAAAAAAATTCACAATAATGATAGTAAAGATGATCAAAATCCTGGAAATAGAACAGAGGAAATACAAGAAACGTTTAACAAAGACCTAGAAGAACTAAAGAGCAAACAAACAGTGATGAACAACACAATAAATGAAATTAAAAATTCTCTAGAAGGGATCAATATCAGAATAACTGAGGCAGAAGAACGGATAAGTGAGGTGGAAGATAAAATAGTGGAAATAACTACTGCAGAGCAGAATAAAGAAAAAAAGAATGAAAAGAATTGAGGACAGTCTCAGAGACCTGTGGGACAACATTAAACGCACTAACATTTGAATTATAGGGGTCCCAGAAGAAGAAGAGAAAAAGAAAGGGACTGAGAAAATATTTGAAGAGATTATAGTTGAAAACTTCCCTAATATGGGAAAGGAAATAGTTAATCAGGTCCAGGAAGCACAAAGAGGCCCATGCAGGACAAATCCAAGAAGAAACATGCCAAGACACATATTAATCAAACTATCAAAAATTAAATACAAAGAAAAAATATTAAAAGCAACAAGGGAAAAACAACAAATAACACATAAGGGAATCCCTCCCCCCCATGAGTTTAACAGCTGATCTTTCAGCAGAAACTCTGCAAGCCAAAAGGAACTGGCAGGACATATTTAAAGTGATGAAGGAGAAAAACCTACAACCAAGATTACTCTACCCAGCAAGGATCTCATTCAGATTTGACAGAGAAATTAAAAGCTTTACAGATAAGCAAAAGCTGAGAGAGTTCAGCACCACCAAACCAGCTTTACAACAAATGCTAAAGGAACTTCTCTAGGCAAGAAACACAAGAGAAGAAAAAGACCTACAATAATAAACCCAAAACAATTAAGAAAAAGGGAATAGGAACATACATATCGATAACTACTTTAAATGTAAATGGATTAAATGTTCCAACCAAAAGACACAGACTGGCTGAATGGATACAAAAACAAGACCCATATATATGCTGTCTACGAGAGATGCACTTCAGACCTAGGGACACACAGAGACTGAAAGTGAGGGGATGGAAAAAGATATTCCATGCAAATGGAAATCAAAAGAAACCTGGAGTCACAATTCTCATATCACACAAAATCGACTTTAAAACAAAGACTATTACAAGAGACAAAGACACTACATAATGATCGAGGGATCAATCCAAGAAGAAGAAATAACAATTGTAAATATTTATGCACCCAACATAGGGGCACCTCCATACATACGGCAAATACTAACAGCCATAAAAGGGGAAATCGACAGTAACACAATCAAAGTAGGGGACTTTAACACCCCACTTTCACCAATGGACAGATCATCCAAAATGAAAATAAATAAGGAAACACAAGCTTTAAATGATACATTAAACAAGATTGAATTAATTGATATTTATAGGACATTCCATCCAAAAACAACAGAACACATATTCTTCTCAAGTGCTCATGCAACATTCTCCAGGACAGATCATATCTTGGGTCACAAAGCAAACCTTGTTAAATTTTTAAAAATTGAAATCATACCAAGTATCTTTTGCAAACACAATGCTATGAGACTAGATATCAATTACAGGAAAAAATCTGTAAGAAATATAAACACATGGAGGCTAACAACACACTACTTAATAACCAAGAGATCAATGAAGAAATCATAGAAGAAACCAAAAAATACCTAGAAACAAATGACAATGAAAACACAATGACCCGGGCTTCCCTGGTGGTGCAGTGGTTGAGAGTCTGCCTGCCGATGCAAGGGACACGGGTTCGTGCCCCGGTCTGGGAAGATCCCGTATGCCGTGGAGCGGCTGGGCCCGTGAGCCATGGCTGCTGAGCCTGCATGTCCGGAGCCTGTGCTCCGCAACGGGAGAGGCCACAGCAGTGAGAAGCCCGCGCACCGCAAAAAAAAAAAAAAAAAAAACCACAATGACCCAAAACCTGTGAGATACAGAAAAGCAGTTCTAAGAGGGAAGTTTATAGCAATAAAATCCTAACTTAAGAATAAGAAACATCTCAAATAAACAACCTAAACTTACACCTAAAGCAATTAGAGAGAGAAGAACAAAAAAACCCCAAAGTTAGCAGAAGGAAAGAAATCATAAAGATCAATCAGAAATTGATGAAAAAGAAATGAAGGAAATGATAGCAAAGATCAAAAAAACTAAAAGCTGGTTCCTTAAGAAGATAAACAAAATTGATAAACCAGTAGGTAGACTTATGAAGGAAAAAAGAGAGAAGACTCAAATCAATAGAATTAGAAATGAAAAAGGAGAAATAACAACTGACACTGCAGAAATACAAAGGGTCATGAGAGATTACTACAAGCAACTCTATGCCAATAAAATGGACAACTTGGAAGAAATGGACAAATTCTTAGAAATGCACAACCTTCCGAGACTGAACCAGGAAGAAACAGAAAATATGAGCAGACGAATCACAAGCACTGAAATTGAAACTGTGACTAAAAATCTTCCAACAAACAAAAGCCCAGGACCAGATGGCTTCACAGGCAAATTCTATGAAACCTTTAGAGAAGAGCTAACACCTATCCTTCTCAAACTCTTCAAAAATATAGCAGAAGAACGAACACTCCCAAACTCATTCTATGAGGCCACCATCACTCTGAGAGCAAAACCAGACAAAGATGTCACAAAGAAAGAAAACTACAGGCCAATATCACTGATGAACATAGATGCAAAAGTCCTCAACAAAACACTAGCAAACAGAATCCAACAGCACATTAAAAGGATCATACACCATGATCAAGTGGGGTTTATCCCAGGAATGAAAGGATTCTTCAATATATGCAAAACAATCGATGTCATACACCATATTAACAAATTGAAGGAGAAAAACCATATGATCATCTCAACAGATGCAGAGAAAGCTTTCGAAAAATTCAACACCCATTAATGATAAAAACCCTACAGAAGGCTTCCCTGGTGGCGCAGTGGTTGAGTGTCTGCCTGCCGATACAATGGGACACAGGTTCATGCCCTGGTCCAGGAGGATCCCACATGCCGCGGAGCTGCTGGGCCGGTGAGCCACGGCCGCAGAGCCTGTGCGTCCGGAGCCCGTGCTCCACAATGGAGAGGCCACAACAGTGAGAGGCCCGCGTACCACAAAAAAAAAAAAAAAAAAAAAAAAAAAAAAAGAAGCCCTACAGAAAGTAGGCATAGAGGGAACTTTCCTCAACATCATAGAGACCATATATGACAAACCCATAGCCAACATCATTCTTAATGGTGAAAAACTGAAACCATTTCCACTAAGATCAGGAACAAGACAGGGTTGCCCACTCTCACCACTATTATTCAACATAGTTTTGGAAGTTTTAGCCACAGTAATTAGAGAAGAAAAAGAAATAAAAGGAATCCAAATTGGAAAAGAAGAAGTAAAGCTGTCACTGTTTGCAGATGACATGATACTATACATACAGAATCCTAAAGATGCTACCAGAAAACTACTAGAGATAATCAATGAATTTGGTAAAGTAGCAGGATACAAAATTCATGCACAGAAATCTCTTGCATTCCTATACAATAATGATGAAAAATGTGAAAGATAAATTAAGGAAACACTCCCATTAACCACTGCAACAAAAAGAATAAAATACCTAGGAATAAACCTATCTAAGGAGACAAAAGACCTGTATGCAGAAAACTATAAGACACTGATGAAAGAAATTAAAGATGATACAAACAGATGGAGAGATATACCACGTTCTTGGATGGGAAGAATCAACATTGTGAAAATGACTATACTACCCAAAGCAATCTACAGATTCAATGCAATCCATAACAAACTACCAATGGCATTTTTCACAGAACAAGAACAAAAAATTTCACAATTTGTATGGAAACACAAAAGACCTCAAACAGCCAAAGCAATCTTGAGAAAGAAAAACAGAGCTGGAGGAATCAGGCTCCCGGACTTCAGACTATACCAGAAAGTTACAGTAATCAAGACAGTATGGTACTGGTACAAAAACAGAAATAGAGATCAATGGAACAAGATAGAAAGCCCAGAGATAAACCCACGCACATATGGTCACCTTATCTTTGATAAAGGAGGCAAGAATATACAAGGTAAAAAAGACAGCCTCTTCAATAACTGGTGCTGGGAAAACTGGATAGCTACCTGTAAAAGAATGAAATTAGAACACTCCCTAACACCATACACAAAAATACACTCAAAATGGATTAAAGACCTAAATGTAAGGCCAGAAACTATCAAACTCTTAGAGGAAAACAGGCAGAACAATCTATGACATAAATCACAGCAAGATCCCTTTTGACCCACCTCCTAGAGTAATGGAAATAAAAACAAAAATAAACAAATGGGACCTAATGAAACTTCAAAACTTTTGCACAGCAAAGGAAACCATAAACAAGATGAAAAGACAACCCTCAGAATGGGAGAAAATATTTGCAAATGAAGCAACTGACAAAGGATTCATCTACAAAACATACAAGCAGCTCATGCAGCTCAATATCATAAAAACAAACAACCCAATCCAAAAATGGGCAGAACACCTAAACAGACATTTCTCCAAAGAAGATATACAGATTGCCAACAAACACATGAAAGAATACTCAACATCATCAATCATTAGAGAAATGCAAATCAAAACTACAATGAGATATCATCTCACACCGGTCAGAATGGCCATCATCAAAAAATCTACAAACAATAAATGCTGGAGAGGGTGTGGAGAAAAGGGAACCCTCTTGCACTGTTGGTGGGAATGTAAATTGATACAGCCACTATGGAGAACAGTATGGAGGTTCCTTAAAAAACTAAAAATAGAACTACCATACAACCCAGCAATCCCACTCCTGGGAATATACCCTGAGAAAACCAAAATTCAAAGAGTCATGTACCACAATGTTCATTGCAGCTGTATCTACAATAGCCAGGACATGGAAGCAACCTAAGTGTCTGTCAACAGATGAATGGATAAAGAAGATGTGCCACATATGTACAGTGGACTATTACTCAGCCATAAAAAGGAATGAAACTGAGTTATCTGTAGTGAGGTGGATGGACCTAGAGACTGTCATACAGATGAAGTAATTCAGAAGGAGAAAAAAAATACCGTATGCTAACACATATATATGGACTCTTAAAAAAAAAAAAAGGTCAGAAGAACCTAGGGGCCAGACGGGTATAAAGATGCCGACCTACTAGAGAATGAACTTGAGGATACGGGGAGGGGGAAGGGTAATCTGGGACAAAGTGAGAGAGTGGCATGGACATATATACACTACCAAATGTAAAATAGATAGTTAGTGGGAAGCAGCCGCACAGCAGAGGGAGATCAGCTCTGTGCTTTGTGACCACCTAGAGGGGTGGGATAGGGAAGGTGGGAGGTAGGGAGATGCAAGAGGGAAGAGATATGGGAACATATGTATATGTATAACTGATTCACTTTGTTATAAAGCAGAAACTAACACACCATTGTAAAGCAATTATACTCTAATAAAAATGTTAAAAAAAAAAGACCCAAGGAGAAACTAGGATAAAAAAGAGAAAAGAAATACTTTTTGTTCCTCATTTGAATGAAACTAAAAGGAAACTATTGGCTTCTTCTCATGGTATATATTTTCACTACTCAATTACTTTCTATAACAATGATCCAGACTCAGCCACCCTTTGGGGACTGTCCTTCTGATTGAAAATTCACAAAGTAGTCCCCAAGGAGGTTAGCTGTTACAAGCTTTATGGATAAGAACTGAGATTGTCTCTGGTTGTAAACTCTATGGCCACATCATCGATTTAGTGGCTCTCTTCTCAAATTCTGTACTAGCTGAATTATGGGGGCTGAAGTTGTTCTGCCTCTGCCAGACCATATACCTCTAACCTTTCTGAACATGAAGATGTCTAGCTCCCACATTACAATCTCAAGAGACTGTGTTTTTTTCTTAAGTGTGTACCTAATTCTTATAGGAGCCCCAAAGATAAGAAAAAAATATATGAGAAGAAGGAGAGTAATTCATAGCTATTGCCACAATTCAAAACAGAGAAAATGTGAAGGTTGTAGATTTACTATGTTCTTTTATGACTTTCTGCTATCGGGCTATTTCTCTCATAAAAAAAATAGCTCCCAGATGTCTAAACTGAATGTCACTAAGGCACACTATCTCAAGGTACTATAGCACTGAAGAGCTATGGAATTTTTGAAGAGATAGGCTTTCAACAAAGGAACTGCACTAGGGGAGACAGCAAGCTATAAAGCCCTGTCTTCCCTTTTGGAAAGGTCATTACGTGAATTCTTCCTCCTTTAATGTTAGGAAGAGGCAATCAAAAGGAAGATTCCCAGACACTAACACTACCATCCTACTGCCATCATTAGCTCCCCCAGTCAGTCTGGGGGTCGCGATGATCCACAGGCCAATATATGTTATACATAAACAGTAATGCAACAGCCATATCAAATTTGTTTGTCAGGCAATTAAACTTCATGCCAAGCTAATTCAATTTTGCTACTGTTTTATTAAGTCCTATGGAAAAAAAATATGTTCTCTCTGGTAAATCACAAGTTTCACAACACATTTCTTAATATAAGCTCCTTGTGCTATTTTGATATAATAAACATCCACCAACAAATTTCTGGGCTCATAAATCTACAGTGATAAACTTAATCCTATTGCTGAAGACAAATAAATATTTTATTGCAGTTTTATGAGCTTTTGTTCCCTCTTCACTTTCAAGTAGATGTTGTTTAGTGGTATGAAGACATTTTGCTCCTGTAAAAAAGTATTAGAAATAATGTAATAGTAATAGAATTCATACCTACAGAACTGTTGTGATCCCTAAGATTGAAAACTCAAGCACACATCTCCACCCCCAAAATTATAAAGACTATTCTGTCATCAGAAAATACCCAATCACTATACTCAACTCAATTTATATGCTGAGGTCTTTTGCATTTCAATTGTGGGCACTAATTCTATTTGTGACACTATTTTTGTCTGTGTGTGCTAGCAAAATATTTGACTTGCAGGAGGGAAGAAAGAGCAACAAACCAAATTCCTAAATGTAGTTCTTTTAATTCACCAGAGGGCACAAACCTTGGAGGTTACCAAGGATTGCTAGGGTTGGGAGAGGGGAAAGCTCAGGTATAAAGTGGCTGCCTGATGTCTGTAGAAAGTTTAATTTAGTTCACCTAAACCAGAAAATCTTTTGCAAAAAAAAAATAGAAATTTAGTAGGTAAAGATCAAGTAGTGTATTCCCTCCCATATATAAGAAAAGGGAACTGACATTTAGAGATGGGATATTACCTACCTTGAAAACATCTTATGCTAGAAAATGAAGCCATTCATAACTAAAACCAGACCTGAATTGTCTGACTGCCAATCCCTTAAATTCAGTACCATTCCTATCATAATGCATTAATTGTTAATCAGTATACAAAAAAAAAATTTTGCTAACTTGGATCAGGCTAAAGTCCATAGGAGTGTTATCTAGTGAGTACTCCAACCTAATCTGTTCATTATACACCCTGGCCTTTGGTCATCTCTACAATATACTCTGCTCAGGGTGTTGCTTACTGCTTTCCGAGTCCACACTCTTTCACTCCAGATATACTCTCTTCTTGAACTAATTCCCATCCCCCCACCAAGTTCAAATTCTGTGGGCAGGAAGACAGACTTAGAGATGGGACTATTCACAAGCACTTTTATCTCTGGCAGGAGGTAATGGGCATATGCCACCTTCAGTTACATTCTGGCCAATTACAAACAACACCAAAATAATTTGCAAAGAGCCCACCAAGCTGATGAGAAATGTGAGTATAATAATGAATAGGGGAGAAAGTGAATAGGGTAGGGAACTTCCACTCTCAGCCAGTACAAAATAACAGGGACCCAACGAACCCTCCCTACTTGAAACACAAACAAAAAAAAGAAAAGAAAAATATATGAAACAAAGGTTTTTGAGACACTGGGTATCAGGCAAGGAAGGAAAGTGATCCTTCATGATGGGACACAATCAAGATGCCCCAGCTTACTGATCTGAGAAAAAGTTGAGGTTGTAATGCAGGCAGGGAGAACCCAGGCAGAGCCCAGGATACTCTCTGAGTTGAGAAGGTGGAGTTCAGAGTCTGGGGAGAAGATGATCAGAGCTCCCAGGAAAAAGGATTGGAGAGGATAAAGTCCCACAGAATGGGAACTCCTTAATATCAACCCTTAATAAGAACCCTAGTTTTAAACAACCAGACACATTGTCACCCCACTAAACACTGTACTTCGTAGCCTATTTTTCAATTAGGTATGGCTATACAGCTATTTTGGCTAATGAGATGTAAGAAAATACTGTATTAGGAACTTGACAGAAAAGGAATACCTATTAGCTACTGATAGAAAGCAAGCGTCATAGCTCAAATTTGAGCAGTCTTATTGGACAATAAAGCAAAGCCAAAGACACCTGGACCTTTGTATCTTTTGCCCACATGGATAATCCATAGGCCTGTTTGGGTCTCAGTCATTGGTCCAGATTACCAAGGTCATATAACTTAATTTCATATACATGGTTCATTCATGTCTGATAGCTCTCTTCCTTTCTACACACCCTTGATTTGCACTCTTGGACACATGGAGATTATTCTGTTCCTCCTACAACATAATGTTAGGCTATGGGAAATTTGATGGAGAGGTAGAAGGCCTAGACAAAACAGAGCTTTTTTTATACTTGGAACTTGCTATCTCTGTAGGATCCTGTTTGGCGATTTTCTGCCTCTCCATTCTACCTCTCCAGGAATCAGCCCATGAAGATAGCACAGGGATTCTCTCTATGGGACCCACTACTGTTGAATTATTCTCTATCTGTCCTCTTTCTTAGAGGGAGCAGCAAGAAAATTTTGGTCTTACTCCACTATTCTCCAAAATAATTTGTATATGCCTCAAACCCTTCCTATGTCATTAAGGATCCAGGTTTTTGAAAATCAGGTCAGGAAGAGACAACCCCTCAACCCCAGTATCTACTGTTAAATCCCTTCCTTGACTCACTGGCAAGTGAAAGGGCTGGATGACTAAGTTAAAAAAAAAAAAAGTTGGACATTTCAGGGGAGACTAATCAGTGAAAATATTACCCTACACACCAGATTAATGATCCCCCAGCTTTCCTCCTGGTTTTCAAGCTGATGGGTGTTCTGATCTGGGGAAAGAATGATTAACAATCTTGGCAGCTTTCTCATTTTGTTTTATCATTTTTTAGAAAATATTCCCTTGTTTCCTAATAAACAAAAATTATTTATAATGAATTCTTAGCTTCTTTTACAGGGAAAAGTTGCTCCCGTTGCTCAGGTGGTGCTGACTTTCAGACATACTAAAAACTGCAGCATGAAACAATCAAGTAGAGCTCACGTAAAAAAGCAGAGAATGACAATGTTCAAATGGAGTCTATGCAAACGGGGCAAAACCACAACATTCTATAAATGTAGAAAAGATGAACATGGCATGTCAGAGACATTTAGGGAGCTTTGGACTCTTCATACAGGAATGGAAACTCTGAAAAGAGCTAAGAAAAAACAGATTTTAGGAATAACTATTTTAAAAGAAACCATATGAAAGTAAGTAGCTCATTTCTTTATTCTTCCTGCTCTTCTAAATTATACTTGGTTTTTACAGAAGAAAGGAACCAACTGAGCTTTTACTAGCAGCCACCGTCTCTCCACCCTACCATCATCCCACAGTCCCCCTCCGCCAAATAAAAACACCTTGTGATTTGCTAAGTAATTCTAAAGTAATAGTGGGATAATATTTTGAAACGTTAATTGACATTTTTGGTCCAAGTTTCCTTGTGCTCATTGTCCTCTCTACTTTCCATTTCCCTTGCCCTTAAGGATAGGCAGGAATAAACAGCCACATTGTTTGTTTTGGTTACTGAAAAGACAATTTATTGAAAGTAAAAACACTAGTGATTTGGAACAGTTGTGAATTTTGAGAGAGAAAGTCATGGTTTAATGATTTAAAATTTAAGACCCAGAGCTTGTGGATTTAACATATAGCTTTTATTTTAAAACAAAACAAAAACATAGTATGGAGGATACAGGTTGATGACATAAAAGTTGTCTCCCTACCACAGAGCCAAAAGATAGATAGAAACATTTCCAATACTCTACCAATGGGCTTGGAAAGGACTGGAAAATAGGGCTAGAAAAAGAGTCTCCATTCTCTATGCCCACATTTACTACCTGCCAACACTGTGGTTGAAACCTCAATTAAGGATGGAAATAAGGAAGCAGAAAAGGCTTTTATGTCTCCGTTTCCAACTGGAACTCTTGGAAGAGATATCCTCCCAACATGAAGTGATCAGAATAGATTATAAATGATGAGGTATGTTCTGTTTAGCACAAATTTTTGAGATGTAATCAGAGATGGAAAAAGTATTTAGATATAAGTATGTTGTAAACAGTGAAACATCACAAAAAAATGCCAAGTCAGAAGCACTTCTAGAATAGTGATGTGAGGAACTCTGTGGACCCTCTTCCCAATAAAAAAACAGTAACTCGTGAAAGTATAAAAAGCAATATAAAAATCTTTGGAAGTTGTCCTAAGGTCATATAGCAAATAGAGAAACATTTATTCAAGAAAATCTACTAAATCTTGTTAAGAACAGAAAGAGTCAGTGACTTTTGAACGATGACTTGCCCCCTTCCCTTCCCAGGCAAAGTGATGGAAGATCTACCCTAGGCATGTGAAATTAGGAAGATAGGGTACTCTTTCACTGCAGCTCCAAGCCTAGGGTTATGGTATCTCCCTAGGAGGGGCAGGCCACCTATTTTTCATCCCTTCCTCTCCTGACTCCATGTTGCAAAAGCTCTATTTCAGGAGAAAATGGCAGAGAAGTTGGAGGTCCTCTTTCTCTACCTAGGCCTTGTCATAGGAAAGAAGTTCTAAATTAGGTATGATAGGCTGAGAATACTGGGCCCTAATTATCCTTGTCCCAGTTCATGTGTATAGCTAAGGTTCCATGATAGGAGAAGAAAGCCAAGAAGACCAGAGAGTGTCTTTGCCTAGAACTCTGCTCATAGAACATGGGTGTCTCTGCAAGAGAAATAGGCTGCTATCCTCACCCCCAACTCTGAAGCAGTAGCACTTATATTCTGCCCAGGAGGAAGAGGAAGGCTAAAAGAACAAAGAGCTCCATACCTCTCCCTAAGAGGACTCATCTTATATGGAACAGAGCGTGGAGAACTTCAAGCCTAACTGCACTGTAATCAACAGTGGTGATTTGGGTAGTGAGTAATTAGTAGGAGGCTTATAGCTCTGTAACAGCACTAAGATAAAAGGCAGAACAGCTAGAAGGTTAGCAGAAATAACTAAGGAAAGAAGCAGCAAAGAGCCCTCCTAGGGGTGGAGGAAGCCTTAAGGTTTGGCCTCAAAGATGACTCCTACAAATGGAAATCAGAGTGTTTCTGTTCAAACAGAATCAGGTCAGACTTCAGAGTAATTTATTTACGAGGGAGTCCTCAAAAACTATACAGCAACCAGCTAGAAGTTAGCGTAGGCTAACTGCTGCATCTGATACCAATACAGATGGTATTTGGTCTGCAAAGCTAAAGCAGTAGCTCAAGAAGGAGTTCATGAAAGGAGACAGTCAAAGAGAACTCGGATATCCACTGTCAACACAGGGAGGTAGGAGGACTCAGGGTGACTGTACGTACCCAAGCCTACACTCTCTGAGGAGCAACATTAGAGGCTGCACATTTTGGGAAAAGCAGTCTTCACTCAACTAGTTCAAGCAAGTAACTAAAAAACAAAACAAAACAAAAAAACCCTAGTAGACTAGCAAAAAAGGACAGTCCTGGAGATGGGATGTTAGTATCAGAGTTGCTACAGCATATGATCAAAATATCCAGTTTGGAACAACAACAACAACAAAATACAAATTATGAGACAACCAAATAAACAAGATTATGTATTTTCAGGATTTAAAAGAACAGGCAACAGAAACTGCATTTAAGAGAGTCTGAATACTTGTACTTAGAGGACAGAAACTTTAAAGCAGTTATATTACAAATATGTTCAAAGAACTAAAGGAAGCCACACTTAAAGAACTAGAGGAGGGTATGATGATACTGTCGCACCTACTGGAAAATATCAATGAAAAACAGAAATTATAAAATGAACCCAAAGGAAATTCTGGAGTTCACAAAGTCCGGTAACCAAATAAAAAATTTGCGAGACGGGGTCAACAGGAGAGGGAGGTTGGGAGAATAAAGCAGTAAACATGAAGACAGATTGACAGACATCATACAGTCTGAGAGCAGAAGAAAATAAGAATGAGAAACAATGAAAAGAGCCTGGGAGAAATGCAGGACACTATTGAGCACAGTAACATACAGTTGATTCTCAGTATTCGTGGATTCTGTATTTGTAAATCTGACTACTTGCAAAGTGTATTTGTAACCACCCAAATGGATACTCAGGGCATTTTCACAGTCATTTACAGACTTAGGTAAAGCAATGAAAAATCTGAGTCACCCAACACACAGGTTCTTAGCTGAGGTCAAACCAGGCAACACACTGCCTTGTTGTGTCATCTCTCATGCTGTAAACAAGTCTCTTTTTGACATATATTTACGGCCAAGTTTTTCACATTTTTGTGCTTTTTGTTGGTGGTTTTGCTGTTTTAAATGGCCTTCAAATGTAGTGCTGAAGTGCTGTCTAGTATTCCTAAGCACAAGAAGGCTGTGATGTGCCTTACAGAGAAAATGTGTGTTAGATAAGCTTCATTTAGGCATGACTTACCGTGTTGTTTACCATGAGTTCAATGTTAATGAGTTCAATGTTAATGAATCAACAATACTTTACATTCAGGAAAAGAAAGAGGAAATTTGTTTTGTATGTGACACTGCTCCAGAAAGTGCTAAAGTAATAACTATAGTACATGATGAAGCTTCAGAAAGGTAGAATTTTGTGGATAAATTTTGTGGATAAATTTGTGGATTTGTGAGTTGATGAACAAAAAAAAGTATAGTGTACAGATTGCTGTGAGGCTGAATTCCAAAGAAATTTATGGTCAAACAGTTAATGAAAACATGACCGATTCCTTACAAAGTCTTCTAAAAAAGAGAAGGGGATAGAATACTTCTCAACTCATTCTATTATTTCAATTTATCCTGATGCCAAAACCAGACAAATACAAGAAATACCCATATGTAATTTTGGAGATCATTTGGGTGTGGGATTTGATCTATTCTCAAGAGTTTGAGGACTCTGTTGCTGGCTTAGAAGTGAACCATAGTTCTGATAATAATTCAAATTAATATGTGTCTGTGTTGCAGTGCTCAACTGTGTAACCTCCAGAGTCTTAAATGTTGTTTCATGGCTGTGGCTCCATCAAACAATGCAATAAATTATCTTCCCAAAAACTAGAAGAAAATCTGAGGCTTAAAAAAGTTGAAATGATTATTATCAGAAACTTTATACGCAACCATAACATCAAACTGTGATACAGCTGTGGATTTGTCATGTGATCAGATGATAATAGTCTCTTCTTCAGCCAAAGGTGATAAATCAGGAAAAGGAAGGATTGAAACCCGATATCAAAATAATTTTCTGTTCCTGTGTTAAACAATACTGGGACTGGCATACTTCCTCTGACTACGTTAAACAATACTGAGAATAAGCAAAGTAAAATTAGGTTCTTGCTCCAGGGAATACTTGCTCCTGGAAGATAAGACTGAGCAAGCAAGAATAGCTTACTTACTGAGACTAAGCTTACTCATCATACCTTACTTCAAGACCCTTGCTTCTCTGTACATACCAGTGCAAAGCAATTATGTAATAAACTCTGCCCGGTCCCAACCAGCTCCCCTCCTTGCAAGACCCACCTTAAAATTACTCTTTAAAATTCTAAAATCATACAAAATATTCCCCACCTCCCCAGTTTTCCTCTTCTGAGGTGTTACCAAGACTGTGACAGTTGTATTTTCCCTTATTGCGGTAGGTCAAATAAATTTAGCTGCACTGAATTCAGGATTTTCTGTTGGTCTTTTAGTCTTTTGTGACAGTTGTCACACCCCTTAGATTTTTACATCCTATTGGACAATGAGTTTTTAAAGATAGGCTCTTATACTCTATTCTCTGTGTATATGTCAGAAAGTACCCCCAAAAAATACTGATTGCATTTACCAGACAGTCAGAGAAACCTACTGAACAGAAACATTGCCTTATATTTTTACCAACAGCTATAGTGGAAGAATAAAAGTATTGTATTCTCATGCTGTAGAGACTAAAAATAGTAATATTTTGTTTCATTGCTTTCTAACTAATGTGGAAATTATCCACAATGGAAAAATGAAACTCAGATGATCATTATCAGCCTAGAGAGGTAATAAAATTTGCTGGGTTTTAGAAAGATGCATTTTAAAGAGAAAAACAGAGGAATATGTAGAAAGACTTTGAACTAAATCATTCATAATACAATAAGCAATCTATTCCTAAGAGGTGCTTTAAGATATCTGACAGTATGGGAATGTATTTATTTATTCAATAAATATGTTTTAATAACTACTACAGGCTGAGTAAAGTTTTTGGAATTGGTGCATGGTGGTTAATAAAGCAAATGTTCTCTAACTACATGGAACTTGTATTCTAGTTGTGAGAAGGCAATTTTTCAAAAGGAAATACACACATAAATATAGAATTACAGTTTGCAGTAAGTACTATGAAGTATAGTGAAAGAGACTAAAAACAGACACAGTGGGCACAAGGAGATTAGGTAGGCTTTGCAGGAGACCAGGCATAAGATTAAGTTGGAATGTAGATATTTTTCCCTACCTTGACTTGAAGGATTAGGCTAAATCTCCCAGCAAGTTGGAAATGTACAATTTTCCCAAGATAGAGGAAGAAAATGAAAACAAAAGTGAATTTTCAGTTGTCTTACATAATGGAAATAATAGATAATGGGAACGAGATATGTTTCATCAATCTTGAATAAAACAATACACTAGATTTGGGGAGGAAGGATTGAGACCATGTAAAACTCAGCACTAGAAATTCTATTTCCATATAACATTTCCAAAAGCTTTAGACAAAGTTATTCTGAAAGAAATTGGAATTGGGGCCTACTGTGAAACCCTAAAAGAAATCAAAGTTACTGGTATGACATTCTAACTTACTGACTTTACAGATTTTCAGTAAATACAATTTCACATTGCTTACCTAGAATGTACAGGACATAACCTGTTCTGTGTTAGTGAATTTAGATATCTAAACTCCAAAAGAATATACAAATAGGATAAGAATCATTTTAGCATGAAACACACACACATTTACCCAATTATAATTTAATACTTAATAAAGAGTTCAAATTGCTTCTAAATTAAGTCTTATATGCATATTAAATGGCAGGTGCTTCATAAGATTTTCAGTAAATCCCACAATTCAATAATTCTATTTACAGAAGAGAAAACTATAGCTCAGAGAAAATAAATAAATTACTAAAGGTCCACAGCTAAGTAATTGTGTAAATGGCTTTTTAAGTCAGGTTTGTTTGGATGCACACTTTCTTTTCTTGGCCACTTGTTCTCCCAGAGTGACCCTGAAGTTAATATTTCTCAACAATTTTTAGGTATGTCCCAATGACTTATTAAAAGCAGGAGAAACTAAGATCCAACCTATTACACCTTTAGGCAGATGAACAGCCTACCAAAACATATGAGTTTTCACTATCACATCAGCAAAAATAAAAAAGTTTGAGAACACATTGTTTTGATTTGTAAATCTAGGGCAAAGAGACAGTTTTATACATTGTGGATAGACATGTAAATACATGAACTCTCTAAGGAGGTAAAGTTGGCAGAATCTATCAAAATTACAAATATACAAACACTTTGATCCAGTAATTCTAAATTTGAGTTTGACGTGCCCCTGTCATTCTGCGAAAGAAGCCCTCGGTGATGCTCTACCCAGCTCTCACAGGCCTGCTCAGTGTTTTCACCAACTTCTCAGTCACTGGCTCATTTCTCTTCTGAATACACTGATTACCTGGAACCATACTCCTAATAGTCTCCACCTTGATTATTACTTGGAATCCCTGGTTACCCTGCCCAGTTCACTTGATGAGTCTCCCTTATATATAAACATTTGCCTGAATGAAGTCTGAATTCATCATGATCTTTCTACAGTTAGCATTAGCAGTTGGTTACTACTGCTCCTCAGCACCCAAATTTATAATCCTCCCTCCATCTCTGTTCTTTGTGTCCAATGCTGTTGGGAGGTCATAGCATACTCTCCAATTCAGCCTGCCCAATATATAATATCTTTAAAAATTAATTATATTGCACCTCATCATGCATAGCACTAAACCACCTAGGCCAAGGAGAGGAAACTTTTGAAATACTTTCTATAAGCTAAGTCCTCTGCTAGCAACTTTTGCATATTCTACCTGATTCAATCTTCATTGCAGACCTGGAGTATAGATATTATTTTCTTCATTTTCTCTTGAGTAAACCAAGACCTAGTGAAAATACCTTTCTTAAGGTCATGTGTTTAAGATTGAGCTGTGATTATAGCCAGCTCTCTTGACTTTCAATCTAGTACCATTTTTAATTAAACTTCATGGCCTCTAAACCACCTCCCTTTTAATCAGAAAGGGATATTCAATCAGAAGTCGATTTTCATTTCAGCAGCTTCAGTGAATATAGAAGAATTAACGTTTTTTTCCAGAAGGCAATTTTGTGATTCCTCAGGTACTGTATAAATTCATTGTCAAATGGCTTTAACATCTTTTAAATATTCCTTCATATTTTGTTACACTGGCCCTTTTTGTTTCTTTCTTTTTGTTATCTACCATACAAAATCTAGATCAGTCATAAAATGATACTTTCTTCAGTTATGGAAACTCCTAGATCATTTTTCTTTGTAAATCAGTTATATACTATGTCTTTTCTAGGTCTGAAACATAGCCAGTCTCTGTATTTTGGCAGCAGGTGACTTATGAAGCCTTACAAATAGAAGGTGCCATCTGTTTGATATCTAAGGATTTCAAGCTACGTTTGTCATAAAACATATTTAATCTGGATTGATAATTACATATTTATAGGATCAATTTTAACCTTCATGAGTTTAGAGGCTATCTCTGAATATGACTTTGATCTTCATCTTGGTTTTTTTAATTTAGATTGCTCCTGGTTCTTAATACAATTCCAATTGGTATGGACAACTCCATGTAGTATATGTACCTGATTTGAGGCACTTTGATTTAAAATGCCCCATTTCTAATTTAAAGTTTCTCATTAGTGTAATAGTTACTTTTCAAATCCTCAGGAGAATTCATGAAACTTCTTCCTTTGTTTCTTTTATTCTTCAGTCTTTCATTAAATAGAAATGCATTAATGCCTGCAATGTAGCAGGGACTAGCAGTCACCTGGCTATAATGTTGAACAAAGGAGGCACAGTCCCTGGCATTATTGATTTATGTTCTAGTTGGAGGAAAGACAGCATGGAAGAAAACTCAAGAAGGTGGAAGAGTTTAAGCAATGGCCCTGAGGTAGGGGGGAAAAAATGGGTGGTTTTTTTTTTTTTTTTTTTTTTTTTTTTTTTTTTTTTTGCGGTATGCGGGCCTCTCACTGTTGTGGCCCCTCCCGCCGCGGAGCACAGGCTCCGGACGCGCAGGCCCAGCGGCCACGGCTCACGGGCCCAGCCGCTCCGCGGCATATGGGATCCCCCCAGACCGGGGCACGAACCCGTATCCCCTGCATCGGCAGGCGGACTCCCAACCACTGCGCCACCAGGGAGGCCCAAAATGGGTGTTTTTAATGAACCAAATGATCAATAATGTAACTGGACTACAATAAAATTAGGCATATTGCACAGGGTGAGTCTGCTTAATGGTCTGCTAGAACTTCATAGGGAATTTGATTTTATACTAACTATGGTGGGAGTAACAGACTGATTAATTTTATAAGAATATCATTCTCAGTACAAAGTGGAGAATAGTTTGAGAGTAATAGGGTGGATAGGAAGAGACCTGGGAGATTGTAACAGAGTCAGGCAAAAGATAATGATAGCCTGGTCTAAGTAGAGGACAGATTAAAGATGTAACTTGAAAATAAGATTAGTATAAATTGAGGAGGATTTGACATAGAAATTGAGAACAACAGAGATTTAAGGATGATCCAGATATAATGACCACGTCAGTATCAGACAGGATAAAGCCAGGTGATGCTGCATTAATAAATAACCACTGAAACCACATGGCCCAGAACTACCATATTTATTTCTTGCTCATGCTACATGTCTATTCATGGGTTGACAGGGGGACTCTGCTCACCATAATCACACAGAGATTTGGGCTCATGGAGCAGCCAACCTCCATGACCTGAACATTGTAGGTCATGGTGCTAGAGGAAAAAGAGTTCTTCACTTTCTCACCCACATCAGCTAATATCCTAGCCTGTAGGTGATCTATACCACTTCCATACACAATTCTTTGGCTAAAACTAACCACATGGCTCCACCCAAACACAAGAGTGCTAGGGAATGCAACCCTATGCATGCTTGGAAGGCAGAAGGCTGGAAAATGTTTGATGAAATTATTAATGATTAATACCATGTTTCCTCTTTGTAAGATCCAGTTTTTATTTTTGAGAAAAACTCAGGAAATTTGCTGAAAATTGTGGCCACACTGTTCAGATGGCATGAGCACCTTGGACATTGAATTCCTGGACTGTAAATAATTTCATGTCCAGAAGACCCACCTCTTAGGGCACTTCTCTTGTGGTGATGTCTCCCAAGCATGCTGGAGTCCTACTTTAGACACCACTTACATTCAGATTATCATCTGTGCTATTATCTGTGTTATTATAGATATGGTGAAGTATGTGGCTAGGTCTTGGCATTTTGGGCAAATGACCTTTTGTAAAAGAAGTATAAAAGTTGCCTTTTCCAATTTATCTACATTTATGAGAGTGAATTTATATTACCATTCAAATCCTTTGATGAGTACTCAATATATTACAGATTCAAAGGTATATTCTCTGTAGCATAATAGACTGTAACTTGGTCAAGACATCCTGTTCACCACTGCATTCACTTACATATAGAACAGTGCCTGACACACTGTTGGATGACTATTAATGAGTATTTAAATGTATATGACATATAATACACCCACATGTAGAATATGATGTTCAAATTCTATAATATAAACTATATTTATGTTTCATGTAAAATAAAATGGTATGCAATTGTATATATGAAATGTCTATTACATGTCTTATACAAATCATATTTAGTATTTATTATACACCAGACACAGTGTTTGGCGATTTAGTTTCATTTTACTTATTCCTTTTGATGATGAGTTGGTTTTAGTATTTTTACTCCCATTTTAGATATGACAATACTAAGCTTAACCTACTCCTTGCATTTTTAAGGGATATATGTTTTGGCAAATTTCCTGGACTCTATTCCAATGTTGTATTTTCCATATTGAATAAACAGTGACAGGACATGCTATGAGAAGTCAGAGGATAAATGTCCCAACACTACCTGGATCATCAATTTTCCTTGAAGTATGTTTTGTAAAAAAAAAAAAAAATCATGGTATTTTATATTATAATAAAAATTATAAAAAATGAATTTTTTCAAAAGAAAATAAACTTTGAAGAAATTTAAAGTTGACTGCTTATTATGTCACTTGCTTATATTTTTGCTGTAAGGTGTGTGTATCAGGTAAGAATTTACTTCAGCTGCATTAAAGGGAAAAGTGAAATATCAGTGATTTATATAAGGCAGGAGTTTTATTTATCAGGTAATAAGAAGTCTAATTAGGTAGTCCAGTGCCGGCCTGAGGCTCTGTGACAGCACTAGGAGTCCTACTCCTTCTATCACTGAGCTCAGCCAACCCATCATGTCCTTGTAAACTCACAGTCACATGATGGTTCTTACTCTGCATCATGGTTGAATCTATGTTCCAGAAACAAAGGATACTGGAAAAGACGAAAGGCTAAAGGACAAGCCAGTCAAGTCTGTCCCATTTTAAATGATTTCTTGGAAGCACCGACAAAAACTTACAAATTCATTGGTCAGAATTGTTTCACACAGGAAACTTTAGCTGCAAGGAGAGTTAGAAAAAGTAGTCTTTTAGCTGGGCAATTGACACACCCAGTAAAACTGGGATTGTGCTAGTAAGGAAGTAAATGAGAAATAGATATTGGGTGGGTAGCAGTTAGCCACCCAAATAATCTGAATGTAAGTGACAGCCAGATGTCTCCATTATGCCTTGGAGATGTGTCCATTGGTCATCATAGAGTGGCCACCCTAAGAACTGGGCCTCTTGGAAATGAGTTGAGTTTTAGTTTAAAGGTTTAAAAAGGACTGATTTACAATACATGCTATCTGGGTGGCCCTTCCCTTGAAGAATCTACTGACAGCTGCTTGATCTTGCAAGCAGATCACTGATTTAGTCCTTCATAACTTGAGTTGAGGCTATGTATGTCTGAAATCACTACAGATATCCAAGCTAAGAGCTCTCCATTTTCTGCTGACCCTATGAGTGTTCTCTGTCTGCCTCTTGTTGGAGCATTTACAGTGAAAGTTGTTCACTTAGTTTCTTTCTTTTTTTTTTTTTTTTTTTGCGGTACGTGGGCCTCTCACTGTTGTGGCCTCTCCCATTGCGGAGCACAGGCTCCGGACGCGCAGGCTCAGCGGCCATGGCTCACAGGCCCAGCCGCTCCGCAGCATGTGGGATCTTCCCAGACCGGGGCACGAACCTGTATCCCCTGCATCGGCAGGCGGACTCTCAACCACTGCGCCACCAGGGAAGCCCTGTTCACTTAGTTTCTAAAGAATTTAACTGTTGAGTGGCTTTACCTGGGCCATGAAAATATCTAATGCAATTTAGTTAAGAGAACTCTACCGTGGACAAACGGCATCAGAAGAAACCCAAACTGGTTCAATTATGGTGCTCTGAGGTAAAAGCAGCACTGCCTTGGGCATGACTATTTTTTCCCCTCAGAAAAGTAAAATTTCTGAACCAAGACTGATGGGACTCTCCTGTCCTCAGGTGCTTTTTAATATTCTTATTATTTAATCATGTTGTGGTCATGGGTGAACCAGGCCCTGTTGATGACAGGGAAGAGAGCAGCTTTTTTCAAAAATCTCTCACACTGACTTCAAAAGACAAGGAACGCTTATCAGTATAAGAAGCCCAAGATTTGGATGCTCAACACCAAACTCTGGGATGTGCTTGGGCCTGGCTATTTTAGGGGAAAACAAACCTCACTTTTCATAGTGGCAGCTGGATTCAGTTATTTCCTAGAATAAACCCCTACTATAATCTAGTGTTTTCAATTTACCCAAATCCCACCAGAAAACATAGAATTTGAGGGCAAAGGAAACAAAAGCAGTTAGATAAAAACCATTAGGAAGCTAAAAACTCCATAATTAACGTGATACGTCATCTCTCACGGAAACACAGATAATTAAAATGGACCAACCACTAACAGCTCAAAGGAACAAACAAGGCAAAGATAGCCTTGCAGTGCCCCCTAGCAAACACTGCAAAATTCCTCTCTGTAACATTGCTTCTTTGTTACTGCAAATCTAGCTCAAGCTATTTTGAAGCCACAGTCCAGACAACTCTTGTTCCTAATCACTATTGAAATAATTTGCCAAACTATTGAAAAATATGCTGATGTCCATTTAATATGAGACAAGCAAACCAGAACAACGTTCTTTGATTACAATCTGCAACCACACACTCATGTGACTGATTTCTCTCTTACTTCCATCTCTCCTTTCCTTTTTTTCTTCTTTTCCTTCTTTTTAAAACATTGCGCTGAGCCTGTGATCTTGAACCTAAAGCAAACTAAAAGTAAAAATAAAGCTGATAAGATTTCAAAGCTGTTTTCCCTCTCTTCTGGAAATTCACATGTTGATTTAGCTTATTCAATTCTGCTAAGCAGACTACTTTTATATAGGACTAGCTGAATTTTACAGTCTATTTATCTTACACCTTTTAATTAAATGGCCTCGACCTGGTGCCCGGTCCCTATTCCACTGTCTTATATAATATATCTGTTCACATTTTCCTTCTAATTAAGAGTAAGAAGCAGTTTCAGGGAGCGAGGTAGAAATATGTGAAAATCACAACAAGGCACAGCAATTTCATTTTTCAACCTCGATGGGTCCTGGGCTTTTCATTCAGGTCAGCTGAGCTTCTAAATGCTGTGAGTGATTACTAATTCCACTCGGTTTTCCCAGTGAAGCTAAAGGTGATGAAGGAGGGACAGATTGGGGGACAACCAAAAGATGGATAGAAGCATAAAGCAATAGTGTTCAATTTCAAGAAAGTCAACAGAAATGTTCAAAATTAGCTAATTCTTCTGGGTGTTATGGAAAATTGCAGAGTGGAAATAATAGGTAGATGACATTTGATTAAATATTTAATTAAGCTAAATATACATAAGCCTCTTAATTCTGATTGTGTTCTGTACAATGGTATTCCACCAAAGAGAAGCAGGGAAACGTTTTTCAACAATTCTTTTATCTGATTATATTTAGTTGTTGACTTGATCAGGCCAAGCATATCATCCCACATTCAATTCACAATGCATAGAGTTATTCCACTTATTAGACCAGGTTTTACAGATGGGATGATGCTCAGGATTCAAATTTCCCCTGCTTATTCACCATATTGACTTATTAACATTTTGCCTTCTTGATTAATTTAAATGGCTTTGGAGAGGTTTACCCTTTGGCACTCAGGGACCAACATAATTGCTTTATAGGCTACTCTTACCACTGCTGATTTTCAAGAAGAAAACATAAAAGTTATGATGCTTTTCTGGACAATGGCAACTCAGGAAGAACCAGGGGTTCATCCTGGATTGGATACTGAAGCTCAGTAGTTTTTGGTTAAAGGAAGCTCCTGAGTGGAGATCTAGCATCTGGTCCCATAAAGTTTTACTCCAAAAAATACATTCACACAAATGAATTAATATTCCGATTACCATTTCCACTACTCAGTGAGCTAAGGAATCCAAAATCACTAGAAAACGGTGAAAAGAGATGCACGAATAGAAAAGGCATTTTTTAAGTTTTCAAAATAAAAACTTTAAGCTTTTGCATATACATTTGCAAGCACATTAACTCCAGGTACAAAAAGTTGCCCCTGTAATAGTCACAGTGTTTTACTTTCCTGTATCAGCCACAACTGTGATGCTTAATTAGCCATATGTTTATTCCTACTAGACTATGACTCCTCCAGGACCGGATCTGAGTTGTAGTCAAATTGTATCACAAGTAGTGTACTCGGCACAATGTAATTGGTACACCGTTGTTGATTGAATTGGATTAAACTGAATTAATACTGGTAAATGTCACTACCCAATCAGTCAGCAAGGACTGGAGGCTTGTACAAGGCGCAACAAACATGCTGGCTGGCCCTGTGACTAGGTATTCTGTAAAAGGAAGGTCGGCTATGTGGTTTTGATTAAAACTGATATTGGATTTTTCATATTAATGAACAGTTGACTGATTCCACAATTCCCTTCAGCCCCCAAGGGAACTGGATACCTCTTATGCAGTCATCTTCAACATTCCAGTACTCTGCCTTTCCCACAGCATAAAATAAGCTATCCCTACAGAGACCATTTACGAATCTACTTTGTTTTAAAAGCACACCTATCGTGCAAATCAATATTACAGGTGCTGCATTTTAGAGAGCCACTGACCTCCAAGTATTCCCAGAGTACTTGACACTCAGCAACCCTTTTTTTAGTGTCATAGCATGTGGTGTACTAAAAGAAAAAAATCATAATTGCAAGGCTAAAGCACAATCAAACAAACAAGAATGCTATGCTAACAATCAAAATAACTAAATAAAGACACTTAGCAGAAGAAGTAAGAATAAAACTTGTGAGGCGGGTGAAGCAGTCTGTGTCATGATTAGGAGGTGGGTTCAAAGCTGGACACCGAATCAAGAGAGAGGGTGTAAATTAGGCTCTCTGTGTACTGCTGTGGGGCCTCACCCCTGTGGCTGCTGCTCTGAATGTGCTGGAAAGAGGCTGGAGGGGACCTGAGCAAACCAGGTACCACGGAGGGTAAGAACAAAGAGAAACTAGAAATGATGCAGAAATGCTGTCAGTGTAACTGGTAAACCTCAAAAGACAGGAGCCACTGGACCAATTTAATGACACAAGAGACACTTTCCTCTGATAATGCATTGCCCCAAAGGAAACAATGCTATGGAGTGGAATACAATTCATCCATAAGCCCTAGAGATCAGAAGCAACAATAGTAATCCTTGGGGGTATAGGGAAGTTCTGTGATTCTTGTCACTATCTGCCCCTCCTCGTTCCTCCACCACACACACACACACACACACACACACACACACACACACACACACACACACACACACACACACACACACACACACACACACACACAGAGTTTGGCTCAGGGCTAGTTTGATGTTACGAATTAAAGATACGTCAATATTTGAATTGTAATCACCTTGGTTAAGATTATTCACCAATTCAATTAATACCTGCAGCAAATTCTTCAAAGTCTGAAAAATATACAACCCTCTGGGCAGATGCCATACATTCAAATCCTGTAAATTCTTTACCCAATTCCTTAGGCTAGAACAAAGTTCTTCCTTCTTCAAGAATGTCATTTACAAGAAGTTAAGGTATGAATCAGGATCATTTTCTTAAGCACATGCAGTGTATTTTTTTCTCAAAACCATGAGTAGTACTGATAGCATCAAGTGATCTACACTTCTACTAGTAGATGAAAATTATACACCCGGAAGTGGTTTATGTTTATTTCTTTTAAAAATCATTAAAAAAATTTTATATTCAAATAATGAATGCACATTTTATTTTTTAACATCTTCATTGGCATATAATTGCTTTACAATGGTGTCTTAGTTTCTGCTTTATAACAAAGTGAATCAGTTACACATATACATATATCCCCATATCTCCTCCTTGTTGCATCTCCCTCCCACCAGCCCTATCCCACCCCTCTAGGTGGTCACAAAGCACCGAGCTGATCTCCCTGTGCTATGCGGCTGCTTCCCAATAGCTATCTATTTTACACTTCGTAGTATATACTTCGTAGTATATATAAGTCCATGCCACTCTCTCACTTTGTCCCAGCTTACCCTTCCCCCTCCCCGTGTCCTTAAGTCCATTCTCTACGTCTGTGTCTTTACTCCTGTCCTGGCCCTAGGTTCTTCAGAACCTTTTTTTTTTTTTTTAGATATTCCATATATATGCGTTAGCACACAGTATTTATTTTCCTCTTTCTGACTTACTTCACTCTGTATGACAGACTCTAGGTCCATGCACCTCACTACAAATAACTCAATTTCGTTTCTTTTTATGGCTGAGTAATATTCCATTGTATATATGTGCACATCTTCTTTACCCATTCATCTGTCGATGGACACTTAGGTTGCTTCCATGTCCTGGCTATTGTAAATAGAGCTGCAGTGAACATTGTGGTACATGACTCTTTGAATTATGGTTTCCAGAGAAGATATACAGATTGCCAACAAACACATGAAAGAATGCTCAACATCATTAATCATTAGAGAAATGCAAATCAAAACCACAATGAGGTATCACCTCACACCAGTCAGAATGGCCATCATCAAAAAATCTACAAACAATAAATGCTGGAGAGGGTGTGGAGAAAAGGAAACCCTCTTGCAGTGTTGGTGGGAATGTAAATTGATACAGCCACTATGAAGAACAGGATGTAGGTTCCTTAAAAAACTAAAAACAGAACTAGCATTCCCACTACAGGGCATATACCCTGAGAATATCACAATATTTTAAAATAATTGACTTGCATTACTGTTTTCTTGATTATCAACATCAGATATAATCACTTTATTTTTGTTATGGGAGTTAAGTTCACTCTGCCCCCAAATACACACATGAGCATGTGGACAGACAAACACACACACACACACACACACACACACACACACATCCCTTCTCCTCAGTCTCCCAGTGTAGTTTAATATTTCTTAATGGAAAATAAGGGTTACATTATTTATTTATTTTTATTATTTTTTTTTTGCGGTACGCGGGCCTCTCACTGTCGTGGCCTCTCCCGTTGCAGAGCACAGGCTCCGGATGCGCAGGCCCAGCAGCCATGGCTCACGGGCCCAGCCGCTCCGCGGCATGTGGGATCCTCCTGGACCGGGGCACGAACCTGTGTCCCCTGCATCAGCAGGCGGACTCCCAGCCACAGCGCCACCAGGGAAGCCCAGGGTTACATTATTTAATATGACTTTGTAGTATATATTATTATTGCACTTTTTTCTCTTACATTTTGCCCATGGAATTAATAATTGCCTTTTTCCCCCTATTTTCTCAGCTTCACTTGGAGTCATTACATTTTGCAAATATTTCAACAGATTTTTCAAATGCCTATCGGCATTTGAAATTTTTGAGTTGACTAAACCAAATTCCTTTTTAAAACTGGCCATGATTGTTTTTGGAAGACCTTGGCTCTGCAGCTCTCCATTCCCCTGCTCCAGTGCTCACCAGCTGCTGGCTAGGTCTCCTGTACAGTAGTCACACTGGAACTCCATGGCATTATTGCTTTGGATTCACCCTTTGCCAGATTTCATGTCCTTCTCATATTTAGTTTACTCCCCTGTTTTGCTGAAATATATCCTACAGTAGCTTCCTAAGAGGACAATCAAGAATGATAAATATTAAGAACCTGTATACCTAAAAAAAATATTTTTTCACTTCACACCCTATTGATAACTTGCCTGAGTATGATTCCTGGATTGAAAATACTTTCGCTCAGAATTTAAAGACACCACTTCCTTATTTTATAACAGCCAACATTTTCATTAAGAAATCTAATGGCAGTTGAATTCTGTTTTTATTATATATGATCTTTTTTTTTTTTTGATGATTGTCTCCTCCTACCAGAAGCTTCTAGGACTTTCTTTTTGCTGTTTTTAGAATTTCTGATTTTTTTTAATTTTATGCATTTGTTTGGCAAATTTATTTCCATCATGAGCTTTTCCAGTATAAAAATGTATACTCTTCAGCTCTAGAAATGTTTTTACAGTATTTCTTTGATAATTTCTTCTCTCTTATATTTTCTGTTGGCCTTTCTCTAACTCCTTGTGCTGGAATTCCTGGAATAATCTTTTTTTTCCTCATGTAGTTTATTATTTTTATCTTTTTATTTAATTTTCTAGGATTTTTTTTGCTTTATCTTTTAATCCTTCTATTGAATTTTAAATTTTACCTATCATATTTTAAAATTTTCCCAACCTCTTCTTGTTTTCTGAATGCTCTTCTTTCACAGTAGTTTAGTCTTGTATTAGAGGTGCAGCTTGTCTCATGTCTCAGAAGAAATTAAACATATGTGTTTTAGAAATTTCCTTCTATTGCCTGAATTGTGTCTGCTTATCATAGGTTTTTAAAATTCTGTTTGTTTTCTCCTTAATATTGCTTTTCCTTAGAGGACCTGTGCCACAGGTTCCTCTTAGATAAAATATAAATTTAGTCTTTTTCTCACCTTCATTTTTGAATGATACCAATGTCTTAGCTTATGGAAAGAAGAAAAAAAAGAAATGCAAAGAATTAGGAAGGAGCAGTTTAGAGCAAAGTTTCTGTTGTTGAGTTATGTGTACAGTGTTTAAACTTTCCTCTTTAATTATTACTTCTTCACATTTATAAACATGAAATTCACTTACAGTTTAAAAGCCAAAACATATATTGTTATAAAAATTCAGTTGAAATGAGAAAAATAAAAAGACCTAGCTCTATCACTAATTCTATGACTAAATAATGCTAAAACAAATCAAAACAAAAAGAAATTCACAATGGCTGGGAGATTTTCTACTTTCTTTTGGGGGACTTTAATTTTAAAAAATCTTACACTTCTTGCCATTTTATTTCAATTCTAAGTCAATATTTTTTTCAGTCAACAAACACACAAAAACTAGAATGAGATTAGAGGTATAACATAGGAACATCATCAAACTTAAACTGAGAATTGAAGTGATAGAGCCTGATAGTATCTTTCTACATGTGTTGGTCTCATGGTTAATAAGAAAAAGGTTGCCCACGGTGTTGACTTCACCTGGTATTTGAGCGGCCACCTGGCAATAAATGTGAAGATTCCAACGTGCCACAGCTTTATTTACTGTAAAGTTAGACCCTTGTAGCAAACTCTGTTTTCAAAAGTGAAATTGCCATGACACTGGGCAGTATAAATCTGAGAACTCCACCATTTCTGACAGGCTGCCACAGTGATTCCACTCAGAGCAGGGCCTCAGAAACACTCCTGGTAAAGAGTAATTAAAGAATTGTGTTCAGTAATTACTCTTCGAAAGACAGAAATCGCAATTTAAACCACTCTAAAGTGCATAACCAGATTGAAATTGAGGTGAGGCCAAAAATATATATATATATCATCCATTCCTCTAATAATTCAGAACCAATGAATCCACTTTTTATTTTCTCTCTTCCTCTCATTTTTGATGTATACTCAATCTGTTTCTTCTCTTGTTCGGTTATACCTCCATCTCTTATTCCTCTCTTTTTTCTGCTTTTTTCTCAAGAGTTTCTTCCTCCTGTTTTCTGTTTATCTCCTGTCTTCTTTGTCCATTTCTTCTTGATTAATCTCCCTTTCACTTTCACCCTGCAGCTGTCCTAACAGTGGTATATGGAGTTAAAATGTGTTTGTGTGTTGCATCTTTGTGAGTGTTATACTCATTGAATACAAGCTAACATTATTTTCTTTTCTAAAATGAAAAATTCTGTAATTTAAACTTCTTCCCTCATCCCTTTTAAAATGAAGTCTGAACTCATTTAATTACTTTAAAACATCTACATGATGCTTAATTGATTTGCTTAATATATGAGTGGTTAAACAGAATGCTATTTTTCACTTCTGATTTAGAGCAATTCTTAAAATCCTAAGAAATAGAGAGTTCCCAAGACAACAGAGTATGAAGACCCTGAGCTCACCTCTTCTCATGGGCACAACAAAATTACAAGTATTTACAGAACAACTATCTATGAAAAAGACCAGAATCTACCAGAAAAGATCCTCTACAACTAAAGATATAAAGAAGGAACCACAAGATGGGTAGGAGGAGAGGAGTAGCAGTATAGTCAAAGCCCATACCCCCAGGTGGGTGACCCACAAATGGGAGATTACAACTGCAGAGATTCTCCCCAAGGAGCGAGTTGTCTGAGCCCCACATCAGGCTGCCCAGCCTGAGGATCCTGTGCTGGGAAGAGAGCTGCCAGAATATTTGGCTTTGAAGGCCAGTGGGACTTACTTTCAAGAACCCAGAGGGCTTTGGGAAATAGAGATTGCACTTTTATAGGGCACACACAAAATCTCACATGCTCTGGGACCCAGGGCAAAAGCAGTAATTTGAAAGTAGCTTGGGTCAGACCTAGCTGCTGATCTTGGAGAGTCTCCCAGAGAAGCAGGAGGCAACTGGAGTTCACCCTGGGGACACAGACACGGGCAGCAGCCATTTTGGGGAGCTCGTCCTTTCACATGGACACTGGTGCTGGCACGTGCCATTGTGGAATCCTCCCTCTTGTTTAGTAGGCTCGGTACTCAACCCCACTACCACCCATCAGCCTGAAGGTACCAGTACTAGGATGCCTCTGGCCAAGCAACTAAGTGGGCAGGAACACAGGCCTACCCACCAAAAGACAGGCTGCTTAAGAACCCCTGATCCCACAGCTACTCCTGGACATAGCCCTGCCTACCAGAAGGCCCAGGACTGGGCTGTACATACCAGTGCACAGGCACTAGACCCAGGACATTCAGGGCCTTGCAATCAGAGACCCCAGGACCCAGCTATGACCACCAGTGGGCAGCCACCAGCCCTAGAATCCCCTGGGCCCTGGGCCCTCCCACCAGCAAGCCTGCTATAGCCTCAGGACTACCCTCAGCCATTAGGAGGCTGACACCAGCCCAGGAAAACTGCAGCCCTGCAGCCTACCATGGTAGGACACAGCCCACCCACCAGCAGTCTAGCACCAGTAACAGGACCAGCTGTGCTGGTCCCACCCACCAACAGGCCAACACCAGCTCTGAAACACCTTTGGACCCTCAGCCAGCTGCCCCAGGATCAGCCCCATTCACCAGGGAGCAAACACAAGCTTTGAGACACCCCAGACCTTGCAGCCAGCTATGTCAGGAACTAGCCCAACCCACCGGTGGTCCAAAACCAGCTCTGGGACCCCTGGGCCCTGCAGTCAGACCCTAGGACCAGGTTCTGCATGCTAGTGGGCCAGCACTAGCCCCAGGACTTGGTTGCACCCACCATGGGTGGGCATCAGCCCTGGGATCTCCTAGACCCCAACCCTGCCCAATAATGAGCCAGCACTAGCCCTGGGCCCCCCTGTGGAGCCCCTTGTGACCCAGCTCCACCAAACAGTGGCTGGCAGCCTCCACACAGGCAGGGCCTAGCAACCAACTGGACTGGGGGCCAGCCACACCTACAAGACTTCCCACTGTGGTCAGCCTGCCACAACAGGAGAAGCCACACAGACCACATAGGGGACATCCCTAGATCATATAGCTCTGATGACCACAGGATAGTGTGCTGCTGGCATGCATAGGACATCTACAAAAGGCCATTCCTCCAAAGCCAGGAAACATAACCAACCTACCAGATACACAGAAATAAAAGCAGCAAATTATGCAAAACAAAGCAACAGAGGAACACGTTCCAAATGAAAGAACAAGGCAAAACCCCAGAAGAACTAAGTGAAGTGGAGATAGGTAATCTAGTAAAAAAAAAAAAAAAAAAAAAAAAAATCATTTATATCCACAATAAGCAGTTAAGGGATACACAAAACAAACAGATGTAAAATATGATGACAAAAACAGTAAACATGGGGAGGGGGGAAAATGCAGGATGTTAAAAAGTGTTTTAACTTAAGAGATTAGCAACTTAAAATAACTATATATATATATAGTTATTATATGTAATAACACACACACACAAAGAGAAAGGAACCCAAACATAACACCTAAAATAGTTATCAAAACACAAGGGAAGAGAGCAAAAGAAGAAGAAAGGAACAAGAAAAAACAAAAACAACCCCCCCAAATTAACAAAATGGCAATAAGTATATACCTATCAATAATTACTTTAAATGTAAATGGACTGAACGCTGCAACCAAAAGACAGAGAGTGGCTGGATAGATACAAAAATACAACCCATATATAGGCTGCCTACAAGAGATCACTTTAGATCTAAAGACACAGATGGACTGAAGATGAGGGGTTGGAAAATTATTCCATGCAAATGGAAATCAAAAGAAAGCCGGAGTATCAATACTTATATCAGACAAAATAGACTTTAAAACAAAGACTGTTGCAAGAGACAAAGACAGACCTTATATAACGATCAAGGGATCAATATAATGAAAAGATATAATAATTATAAAAATATATGCATCCAACACAGGACCACCTAAATACATAAAGCAAATATAAACAAACATAAAGGAAGAACTTTATAGTAACACAATAATAGTAGAGTACTTTAACACCTAATTTACAGCAATGCACAGATTACTCAGATTAAAAATCAGTAAGGAAACACAGGCCTTAAATGACACACTAGACCAGATGAACTTAATAGCTATACATAGAACATTCCATGCAAAAGCAGCAGAATGCACATTGTTTTCAAGTGCACAAGGAGCATCCTCCAGGATAGATCACATGCTAGGGCACAAAAGAAACCTCAGTAAATTTGAGAAAACTGAAACTGTATCAAACATCTTTGCTGATGACAATGCTATGAGACTAGAAATCAACTATAAGAAGAAACTGCAAAAACACACAAACTAAAATATGCTACAAAACAACCAATGGGTCGCTGAAGAAATCAAAGAGAAAATCAGAAACTATCTGGAGATGAAGGAAAACAAAAACACAACAATCCAAAATCTATGTGACACAGTGAAAGCAGTTAAAGCTTACATAAGGAAATAAGAGAAATCTCAAAAAACAACCTAACCTTACACCTAACAGAACTAGAAAAAGAACAAATACCAAAGTTAGTAGAAGAAATCATAAAGATCAGAGCAGAAATAAATGAAATAGAGCCAAAAAAACAATAGAAACGATCAATGAAACTAAGAGCTGGTTCTTTGTAAAGATAAACAAAATTGATAAACCTTTAGCCAGACTCATCAAGAAAAAAAAAAGGAGAGTCCCTAAATATATAAAATCAAAAATAAAAAAGTTACAGCCAACACCACAGAAATACAAAGGATTGTAAGAGATTACTAAGAACAAGTATATGCCAATAAAATGAACCACCTAGAAGAAATGGACAAATTCTTAGAAATGTACAATCTCCCAAGACTGAACCAGGAAGAAATAGAAAATATGAACAGACCAATTACCAGTAATGAAATTGAATCAATAATTTTTAAAATTCCCCAAAACAAAAGTCCAGGACCAGCTGGCTTTACAGGTGAATTCCAACAAACATTTAGAGAAAAGTTACCACCTATCCTTATCAGGTAGAGTCAATACTGCTAGTCCAAAGGCCACACTTTGAGTAACAAGCGTGTAGAATCTACAGCAATAGGTATATATAAACCAGTGTCAGTTTCCAAGGAATTTACATAGTAATCATCAGCAAATGATTGAGAAGGTCTACAAATCATTTTGCATCTTTCCCACAGAGGTCTTGATCTCCATCTAGAAAATATAGATACCCAGAGTCTCTGTCCTGGTTTAAGTAAGATGGACCAGAGAAACAGGCTTTATATAGTGTATCCTCAACCACTGTAAATGTTCTTGATGTAAGGTCAGTAAGAGCCAGAATTTTTTATTCATCTATACATCCACAATCTCTGAAACAGAACCTTACTCTAAGTAAGAGTTCAGTAAGTGTTTGTTGAATTAGAGTGGATGTAAATAAAATCTTTTTGGTTTTGTATTTCTAGTTGAAATACAAATTTCTTAATAATTTCTTAAATTATTAAGAATTCTAGTGACATGGACTGATTCTCAAAGAGTGTAACTGCTGGAATCATGCTTTCAGATTCTTGCTGTTCATACAGATAAGAAATGTCTCAATATATTTACTAAGTTGAATTCAGCAGCATTTAAACTAAACTCTTACTGGTTTTCTTATATCAGAAATACCTAAACTTTACTTCGTTCCAAAATCATAACATGGGTAAATCAAAAGAGGTTTCCTATTTTGTATCTTATGATCACAAATTCCTTGCTGGAAGGAACTACTTATTAATAATCCAAGAGCAGTCTGTAACCACATCAGAACTTAAGAAAAGGAATAATTAAACACTATTTTAATGATGCTAGTATCTCCTTAGAATTTTTAATATGATGGAAAACTCGGTGCCCTGAGTTTATCATGACAGCTTAGATTAAAAGTCCAGCCATCTTTACAGTGTAGACCCACTGTAAAATAAGAAACATATATACATATTATATATATATGTGTATATATATTGGTTTCTGTCACCAGTGCCTGACACAGAGCTCCTGAAATGCTTGTAGATAAGGATGCTATCATTACTCTTTGACCCCAGTTCCTAACACAGAGCTCCTAAGACCTTTGAAATTTACTGAGTGATAGGACCATCTGACACAGAGCTCCTAACTCCTTTGCAATTTCCTGGGTGACAGGAACATCTTTTTGTTCTAATGAGATTACTCTTGGTGGGCTCCTGGATGGGGGCTGGTCATCAGAAAGATCAAGCTGTGAGTAGAAGTTTGGAACTTTTAGTCCCATCTCCCATTCTCCAGAGTATACCAAGCTCAGGGGTTAGCACAAGAGTCAGGTTTTTTTTTTTATTTTTAGTTTCCAAAGCACGTTAACATTCCTTATGCTGTTTGAATTACCCTAAGAGCGTTTTCTAGTGGCTGTGTAAGGGAAGGGACATTATGAACACCCTGTTTTATTTGTGAATGTACACATACAGGCATACCTCATTTTACTGTGCTTAGTTTATCATGCTTCACAGATAATGTGGTTTTTACAAATTGAAGGTTTGTGGCAACCCTGTGTTGTCAAATAATGTTTAGCATTTTTTTAGCAATAAAGTATTTTAAATTAAGGTATGTACACTGTTTTTTTAGTCATAATGCTATTGCACACTAAATAGACTGTAGTGTAAACATAACTTTTATATGCACTCAAAAACCAAAAAGTTCATGTGACTCACTTTATCATATTTGCTTTACTGCAGTGGTCTGGAACTGAACCCACAATATCTCTGAGGTATGACTGCATATGAATACACTGAAGCCCCAAAAGTCTAAGTCTAAGGGAAGAGGACTCCTCTTTGAGAATTATTAGTATATCATATTGGTGTTTTTGAAACATGTGAGCAATGCCTTGTAATATTTTTTCCAGCCTAATCATTTAATTTGTAAATGCTTTAGAGTATGCCCAAATGTCTAAGGTCAGTAAATAAACAAACAATATATTCTAAAAAGAAATGGCACTGAGACAATTGCTTGCCAATTTGTTTTCTATCATTGATATTTATTTGACACGCATTATGCCAATGATCTATTGACCCATAATATGCTAATATTTAAGTTAGCGATATAATGTCATTTTAAGTCTGTATTCTTATACTCTCAAACATGGATATAAGTAGACATTTTATTCACACAAATGGAATCTTTTTAACTTTCAAACTTGAAGTAATCGTATCTGTAATAGTGAGAAATCTACAATTTAATTAATTACAACACAATTCGTTTAAAACCTTTTTTTGAGAAAACCCAACTTTTGAAATGTTAGTGTGAAAATGATATAAACTAGGTACGCCTCTCTTGTAGAATTGTGGCCTGGAGTTTTTAAATAATTATTTCAGGAAATATGGTAAACGGAAGAAATTATAACCATATTTCACAGAACTCCATATATATATATATATATATATATATATATATATATATATATATATACATATGACATTACAGTATATCAAATTACAAAACTATTCTGCAGCAATAAGCAATAGTCTTATGATTCAAGATATGCTTACTGGTCATTTCTGATAAACTATGTAATATTAGTATTTTGATCACATGAACGGTATAGGACCATCTCTGTCTCTCTCTTACAATGGAAAATAAAACAAGCTATTATGCATGCCTCTTTCCTATTTCTGTATAATGCTTCCTCCGCATGTATTGTGGAGCCAAAACCTGACATGAAAGTTTATGACAGAGTGAGATTGTAAAAATGTATTTTTTATTTGAGACAATTTTGTTATAAAAGCACATTTCGGTCCTTTAAAGTAACAGTGGATGAGATTTACTGTATAACATGTAAGTTTCACACCTCAGTCAGTGGTAGGTTTCAAACAAATCCCAGCAGCTGAGCTGAAATTGGCTTTGAAAATCTTTAAGTTAGTTTGCTCCCAGATGAACGTCATTTTTTTAACTTGAAAAATCACACATCATGCAGCCTGCAAATTCTTTGGTTTCCATTTATCCATTTTATTATCTTTTTATTATTGACTGAGACAAGAGTCAAGTCAGTGCTACATTAATCCAGAAGCCAAAAATAAGTAGACAATATTGTGAATATTAATGCAAGGTGGCAGCTCTCATTTTTCCTCATCCCAACCTATTTTTCATTTGAACCAATTTGTATAAAATGTATTTAAAAATCAGAAACTTAAAGACAACCAATTTCCACCTCATTGACCTACAAATTTGTCTTTGATTGCAGTGCACTTCTGCTGTAGCAGGGAGATTAGGAGTGGGTGCTTGAAATTGCAGATTCCTTGGGGAGGGTGTAATCACATGCTGACAATGCACCCGAGCCATTTAATGTCCTGGATAGAAACTGGAGGACATCTAGCCGGTTTATGAGTCCCGAGGGAGGGGAAAAATGGATGTCGATAACCGTAACACCTCACTCTGTAGGGAGCCTGTCTCGTTCTTGGCAAGAATTTCAAGCTTAATGTTTCCTGGATAGCTTTCTCTTCTTTCTCTTTCACTCTCTTGTTGTAAAATAACAGTAGACTTAAGAGTGCGTTCACACACAAAAAAAAAGATAGAAAAAAGAAAATTAAATGAGGAAAATACCAACAGATTTGACATTAGATTTGTTTTAGCTCTCATGAATACTTGGCCTTAAAATCCACTTGCTTTGCAAGTTTATCCCTAATAATGACCAATATTTGTGTATTGTTTTTCAGATTACCAAGCGCCTTTACATATACAGCATTCACATAACAGAAAATTTTTGAAGCAGGAATATAACTCCATCCTATGTATTGCAAAGGTGAGCCTTGAAGATGTTGTTAAACAAAGTCCCCAAGACAGAAATTAAAATCCAGTTTTCCAGAATTCTAAGTCCAATGCTCTTTTGTCTATAGTAAGTTGATGTTTTCATCTTTGAAATGTTTATTAGTTTTCGTATATTTTATGTAAAAAAGAAATTTAAAATTAGGCTTCTTACATTTAGCATATTCAAAAAGGTAAACCTATACAGAGTATCCAAGTAATAAAGATAGCAAAACAGACACTGTAGGATCAGATAGAAGATGGATACCAAACGTCCACTGGTAGCTTCCTTTCCTTTAAGAATAGGTCTACTGAAATGTGAAGGGACATTAAAAGGATCATACACCATGATCAAGTGGGATTTATCCCAGGGATGCAAGGATTCTTCAATATATGCAAATCAATCAATGTAATACACCATATTAACAAATTGGAAGAATAAAAACCATATGATCATCTCAATAGATGCAGAAAAAGATTCTGACAAAATTCAAGACCCAGTTATGATAAAAACTGTCCAGAAAGTGGGCATAGAGGGAACCTACCTCAAGATAATAAAGGCCATATACAACAAACCCACAGCAAACATCATTCTCAATGGTGAAAAACTGAAAGCATTTCCTCTATGATCAGGAACAAGAAAAGGGTGTCCACTCTCACCACTACTATTCAACATAGCTTTGGAAGTTTTAGCTACAGCAATCAGAGAAGAAAAAGAAATAAAAGGAATCCAAATCAGAAAAGGAGTAAAGGTCTCACTGTTTGCAGAAGACATGACGCTATACATAGAGAATCCAAAGATGCTACCAGAAAACTACTAGAGCTAATCAATGAATTTGGTAAAGTAGCAGGATACAAAATTCATGCACAGAAATCTCTTGCATTCCTATACAATAATGATGAAAAAACTGAAAGTGAAATTAAGAAAACACTCCCATTTACCACTGCAAGAAAAAGAATAAAATACTTAGGAATAAACCTACCTAAGGAGACAAGAGACCTGTATGCAGAAAAACTATAAGACACTGATGAAAGAAATTAAAGATGATACAAACAGATGGAGAGATATACCATGTTCTTGGATTGGAAGAATCAACACTGTGAAAATGACTATACTACCCAAAGCAATCTACAGATTCAATGCAATCCCTATCAAACTACCACTGGCATTTTTCACAGAACTACAACAAAAAATTTCACAATTTGTATGGGAACACAAAAGACCTCAAACAGCCAAAGAAATCTTGAGAAAGAAAAATGGAGCTGGAGGAATCAGGCTCCCTGACTTCAGACTATACTACAGAGCTACAGTAACCAAGACAGTATGGTACTGGCACAAAATCAGAAATATACATCATGGAACAGGATAGAAAGCCCAGAGATAAACCCACGCACATTTGGTCACCTTATTTTTGATAAAGGAGGCAAGAATATACAATGGATAAAAGACAGCCTCTTCAGTAAGTCGTGCTGGGAAAACTGGACAGCTACCTGTAAAAGAATGAAATTAGAACACTCCCTAACACCATACACAAAAATACACTCAAAATGGGTTAAAGACCTAAATGTAAGGCCAGACACTATAAAACTCTTAGAGGAAAACATAGGTAGAACACTGTATGACATAAATCACAACCAGATCCCTTTTGACCCACCTCCTAGAGAAATGGAAATAAAATAAAAAATAAACAAATGGGACCTAATGAAACTTAAAAACTTTTGCACAGCAAAGGAAACCATAAACAAGGTGAAAAGATAACCCTCAGACTGGGAGAAAATATTTTCAAATAAAGCAACTGACAAAGGATTAATCTCCAAAATTTACAAGCAGCTCATGCAGCTCAATATCAAAAAAACAAATAACCCAATCCAAAAATGGACAGAAGACCTAAATAGACATTTCTCCAAAGAAGATATACAGATTGCCAACAAACACATGAAAGAATGCTCAACATCACTAATCATTAGAGAAATTCAAAGCAAATCTACAATGAGGTATCACCTCACACCAGTCAGAATGGCCATCATCAAAAAATCTACAAACAACAAATGCTGGAGAGGGTGTGGAGAAAAGGGAACCCTCTTGTACTGTTGGTGAGAATGTAAATTGATACAGTCACTATGGAGAACAGTATGGAGGTTCCTTAAAAAACTAAAAATTAAACTACCATATGACTCAGCAATCTGACTACTGGGCATATACCCTGAGAAAACCATAATTCAAAAACAGTGATGTACCACAATGTTCATTGCAGCACTATTTACAATAGCCAGGACATGGAAGCAACCTAAGTATCCATTGACAGATGAATGGATAAAGAAGATATGGCACATATATACTGGAATATTAGTCAGCCATAAAAAGAAACAAAATTGAGTTATTTGTAGTGAGGTGGATGGACCTAGAGTCTGTCATACAGAGTGAAATAAGTCAGAAAGAGAAAAACAAATACTGTATGCTAACACATATATATATATATTGAATCTAAAAAAAATGGTTCTGAAGAACCATCTTTATTGGTTCTTTATTGGTTCTTTATTCCAATAAAGAACAGTCATAGAATAAAGATGCAGACATAGAGAATGGGCTTGAGGACACGGGGAAGGGTAAGCTGGGATGAAGTGAGAGAGTGGCATGGACATATATACACTACAAATGTAAAATAGATAGCTAGTGGGAAGCAGCCACATGGCACAGGGAGATCAGCTCGTTGCTTTGTGACCACCTAGAGAGGTGGGATAGGGAGGGTGGGAGGGAGATGCAAGAAGTAGGAGATATGGGGATATATGTATATGTATAGCTGATTCACTTTGTTATAAAGCAAAAACTAATACACCATTGTAAAGCAATTATACTCCAATAAAGATGTTTTAAAAAAGAAAGAAAGAAAGAAAAATGTGGGACTCAAAACTGCCTCTGATTATTTTTAAGAGTCCCAAAGTGAAAACTACCACATGCCCATGAGCAGCAGAATGGATTAATAGATTGTGATTTTTACAAACAAGAAGATAACACACAGCAATGAAAAAGTATCATCTTCAACTACACACAACAATGTGAATGAATTTCTTAAATATAATATGTAGCAAAAAAGCCAGACACAAAAGAATGCATACTATATCATCAAATTTATATAAAATGGAATGCAGTCAAACTAGTCTTTAGGTTAAAAGTCAGAGGCTGGAAATGGTCATACTCGAAGGGAATTAGTAGCTGGGAGTAATAGAGGACTATGTCTTTATCTGCATGCTGGGTACCTAGTTGTGCTTAATTTGTGATAATCTTTGAAGTGAAACATTTATATTTGTACTTCCCTGTACATATAATATACTTCAATAAAACCTTTGAAGGGAGAATGCAGCTGGACCTTAAGATTGCATCTGTATCCATCATGGATACCTTGGAGCAACTAACTCTAGGCTTTTTCAGGCAGAAGAGCATTGGAAAAGTGTGGGCTTTCGATCCATTTGCCTGAGTTGGAAGTCTTCACTGCACTGTGACATTCATTCGCACTGCGTCCTAAGGGAAGTTTCCTAAGCCTGTTTCTCCAGTAAATTTTTTATGGATTTGTGCCCCTCAACTACTTGATAGGGTTTTGTAAAGCACAAATGCAAACCCTGTAAACTGAGAGACCACAAACAAATTTATGGCATTATTCTTCAGCAGCTCTTAAATATCTTTAGTACTATCATTGGCAAAAAAAAGTTAAATTCTGTATTAGGAAGGTTAAGTAATATTTCAGTACGGCCAGCAATTCTCCATAATTCAGTGGCTTCACACAATAAATAATATTTCTGAATCCTGTAAAGTCCAGTTGGGGTTTCCTGGTTTAATGGCCTTCAGGAATCCTGTCCTTGGCTAGGTCCTTGAGATCCTCTCATTTTTTATTTGGAAAAAGAGACCACAGGAAAGGTACATCTATTTCCTAACTGCTTTGTCCCTGAAGATATATGCATTATTCTCACTTCACATTCATTTGGGGGGGAAGTGGCCACATGGTCCCAACTCGTCGCAAACAACCTCAGGAAAGTATGAAACTTTATTAGGCCATTAGTCGCCACGTTGCCCTTATGTTCTCCTGCACAAACCACAGATAATTTTTGAGGCTCTATCAGGTAAGCATTTCACACCAAATTCATAAAAATATGAAGATCATTTGATCTACAAACATATGTAACTCTCTGGAATATATCCTCCAAGTGGTTGACTTTAAACTCAATCTGAATACCATGGATTTGCTCACACTTCTGTGAGAGAGCTTACATTCATGAACAAACATTAGTTATGCCTAAGTCGCAATTCCTAGGTGTCAGTTCGTATAAATCTGAATTTTACACACTTTACTCTTTTGATCTTTAAGGTGAGAGATATCTTGGTGTAGGAGAAAGCACTCACCACTGATAACTGGGGTCACGGTCCACCTTCTAAATTTGTCATCAAATGTCAATACTTCAAACTAGAGAAAATTCTTATATAGGACTTATTTAACCTTCATAAACTTAATTTACCAAAACCCATTGTTAAATATTGTTCTCTAAAACTTTGGAAATGAAAGCTTTACTTTTACAATAGAAGGCTTACATAAGATATGGGACTTATTCCAAATCACAAATTGGAACCAAACTTGAGGCTCTGTATTACCAGTCTGATTCATCATTTACTTCTCAGTATAGCAGTAAAATGTCAAAAATAAAAATGTAATAATGTTTGCATGTAGGATACTCTAATGATCAAGTTTAAGAAAAGATTTGATAAATCTGGTAGACTGTTTTACTGGTAAAATTCTCTCTGCTCCTTGATAATTGACCTAAGTAGTAACAGGAACTTTAATTATATCAATAATCACCATAAATTGTATTTATTCCTCATTTTTCGATCTTTTTTGTACTTGCAGACTTAGGATCACAAAACATAAGGCAAAAAGTATCACTCTGGAGAGTTTTCATCATACAGACTTTTGCTCCCAGGAAGTGGTTATTTCATTTTAATAGTCCTGTATCTATCTATATATATATATATGTAGGTCTCTCATGCCTGAAATGAATTTTTCAAGACTCAATGTCTTTATGCTAAGTATTCAGCACTCCAAAAACTACTGCTTCTGAAAATATGTATAGGCCAGGAATGAAGTGTTCTATTTTTACAATGAGATGCAGATTTCCTATTAAAAAGCAAAGCTTTCATTTTTAAGGTTATAAAGGACAGTATTTGAGTTTTGGTGAATTAATTTAGGATGCTAAAGAAGTCCTACACAAGAATTTTCTCTAGTCTAAGTATTTACCTTGATTATAAATTTGAACATTATTATTAGTGTCCAGCCCTTGACTCTGAATATTTGGGTCAAATAAATATCGGTAGCTGGCACTTATTCACTTTCTGTTGCACTATTTTCAGTTAAATTTCATCTCAAAGCTATTTACACAGTCTCAGGCATCAATTATCAAAATGTATTGATATTATTTTTTCATTTGTCTCTATGTCTCAGAAATACTTTTTTTAGTTCCCTTTCTTCCTTAAAGCAAAAAGCAGGAGGGACATGTAAGAAAATGAGGAGATATTTCAGGGTTGAGGTAAGATGTAAAGAATTGTTCCTCTCTTTCCTCCAGTTTTAAAGTGTTTCAAACTCTATTTATCAAGTAAGAATAGATGACTGTTATGCAATGTAGGGCATTATGGGCCTGGAGTCTTCAATATTTCTCTGATCAGTTTGTAGATTCCATGGCCACAAGTAAGTACAGGTAGATAGTAAGCTCCATGCACTATCTTCACTAACCCTACACACCTATCAACCAGCACAACGCCTAGCACATAATACTTGATTAAATATTAATGACGTATGGTTGGTAGCAGTTCCCCTACCTCTTGGCCAGTTCTGACCTGTAACATCGTACACACTTCTCTCAATGTTATAGGTAAGCCAAGTAGACTATCACCCTGAAAGTTCTTTAAATGGTCAAGAAAACTCCTGATGTCCCAAACTATACTCTGTCACCTGAAATTCCACTTTTGAGTTTCATTCATTTAGCTAAAAATGTCATTCTTGTTATAATGCAAAACAAAGAAATATAAAACTGGAGAGTTAATAACATTTGAATCCATTTTAAATTATTTACACATGACAAATGAGTATCAGATTTTTTCCCCAGTGCCGTTTGGTTGGAGGAGGGAGTCATTCTGTGGTCTTAGAAGTAGGTTGAGAAAAACAGAAGTCAGTAAGATGAGTTTAGAAGATGAGTTAGAATCAAGAAAACCTCTCCTTATCTCACACTCTTGTCTATGGATGACATAATACTAAAAGCATAGAGATCATCTAGTTATCACCAGTACTTGTATTATACATAATGAAAAGGAGATCCACAGATGTGAACTAGTTAAACAGCTAATCACTGGTAGAGCCAAGCTTAGTTTTTAAGAGAACTGACTTTTAGTTTGGTGCTCCTCCTTTCAGAACTTTGATTTCTTATTTACAAAAGCTAATCCTACTTCAAAGTAAACTAAATCTTATAAAATATTTTAGAAATTCAAAAGAACCTTAAAGGAATATCAACAAATTTCCTATCTCTGTAATTTTGTACAGTATACATAAATAACTACTTATGCTCCTTTAGAGTTATTTAATTTTCCAAACATGTAAACTGATTAAGTGTGAAGATTTATGTAGTTAGAAAAGCTGAGTTTAAAAAAACTATTCTCCATCATTTTCATCAATACTAAATCAGCTCATTGAAATAATCATTGGGATCTATGGCTATGGTGAAAAAACCTATATTGCTGTACATATAAAGAAAATATCTTTGGGATTTCCCTGGCAGTCTAGTGGTTAAGACTTCACCTTAGAACCAAAGAACCAAAACAGAAAACAGAAGCAATACTGTAACAAATTCAATAAAGACTAAAAATGGTCCACATCAAAAAAAATCTTAAAAAAAAGAAAATATCTTTCCTATTTCAAAAATGTATTCAATAAAGAAATTATGGTTATGCAAAAAATATGTATACCATGTGCAGTAGTGGAGTGTTGAGGTTAATAGTCAAAACTAAGTATATCAGGCAGTATATTAGAGTTCTCCAGAGAAGTAGGACCAATAGGATATGTATATATGTGTGTATATACAGATATATGTATATATTTATATATAAAGATATTCATTACAGGGAATTAGCTCACACGATTATAGAGGTGCAGAAGTCCCAATATCTACAGGATGCGTAAGCAAGCTGAAGACTCAAGACTCAAGTCTGAGCCCAAAATCCTGAGAATCAGGAAAGCCAATGATGTTCCATTATAAAAACCAGCAGGCTTGAGATCCAGGACGAGCAAATGTTTTAGTTTGAGTCCAAAGGCAGGAGAAAAGTCAATGTTCCAGTTCAAAGGACATCAGGTGGCAGAATTCCCTCTTATTCAGGGGAAGGTCAGCTTTTCTGTTCTATTCAGACCTTCAGCTGATTAGATGAGGCCTACCCACATTACAGGGGGCTGATTTACTCAATATACAGATTTAAATTTTAATCTCATCCAAAAACACCCTTAAGAGAAATAGTGTCTTAATCCATTTGGGCTGCTATAAGAAAATACTATACATTGGGCAACTTAACAAACAACAGAAATTTCTCACAGTTCTGGAGGCTGTACATCAAAAGGTCAGAGTGCCAACATGTTCGGATGCAGACTTTTCTGGACTGCAGACTTCTTGTTTTATCTTCAAGTAGCATAAGGGACAAGGGATCTCTGTGGGGTCTCTCTTATAAGAACACTAATCTCATTCATAAGGGTTCTAGTCTCATGACCCTTTGGTCACCTTCCAAGGCCCCTAACTCCTAATACTATCACTCTTGGGGCATTAGAATTTCAACATATGAACTTTGGGGAGACACAAGCATTCAGACTGTAGAACCCAGAATAATGTTTAACCAAACATCTGGGCACTCCATGGCCCAGTCAAGTTAACACATAAGATTAACCTTCACAGGCAGGCAGGTCTCATTAACTCATCTCAGGCAGGCTACTCTTTCCAAATATCTTTCTGTATCACATTCTTTAATAAAATACAAGAATTTCTTGGAAGAAAGGTTGAAACAATTCTACAATTGGGATTAAGACATATGTAGGCATATATGGCAACTGAATATTCTGGGACAGATGATAGAATCAGACTTTAAAGGTGTTAGAGCTGCTAAGAAAGACATATCCTAAATGTAGACCAAGTCAAGCAACAACATGATTATCAGAGAGAAGTGGCTTACTACATACAGATTAGAGACTATTTTACAAAATGGCCTGGGCCCAGCCACCCTAGCATCTAGTCCCACAGAACAGAAGAACTATATGTGAAACTAAAGCAGTTGTTCCGTTCAATCTATGCTATTCCAGAGCTAGGCAACTTGGCTCTAGGACATCTTTTACAGAGCACAATAGAGAGAAAAGAGCTAACTCTGAAGATGATCCCCAAGGCCCATAGAATTGAAAAAGCTTTGGATAGCAGCAGAATTGGAGGGTACCAGAGGATGGTGGGAGCGAAGCTTGCTATGTCACAGAAAGGGCAGCTGTGTCAATGGTAGCTGCCGTCTACATTAACTAGAGAGCACTGTAAGTGAGCCCTCTGTGATATCCTGAAACAGTTGGGTGGGAAGGGAACATTTTTCATAGTGGGGTGACTTACTGAAAATTTTATGTAGCCAAATACTCTACTGATAAATTTTCATTTTGTGTTTTACTGCTCTAGACTCATAAAAACATATAAAAATGAGCTTCCCAACAATCCTCCATCCCCAACTCTCTTCCCTCCAGAAACATAGTCAGTCTCAAAAGTGTAGTTCTCAGCTCTACATATATCAAGGGGCATAGTAAACAGGCTTCTTTTTGCATTTCTTTGAAAGAAGACATACCCTGGACTGTGGGCCATGATGATGCCAACCCTAAATGGCTCTTTGTGTTTGGAGGTTGAGGCAACTCAGAGAATCTAAGAAGAGAAGGACAAAAATAGTGTGCTACATATAGCTCATACTCTCTTGCAAGAACGAGTTTTTTTTTTTTTCCTCAGGAATTTTGTGTTGTTAAACATAGCCATTTTTAAAATTTAGTTTATATAAACTTACTGTGAAATAAATTTTATTAAAAACAATGTGAATGAATACTCAAAACTCATCACTTCCTAATTATTTTACATTTTGTTATTATCTATGCTCTTTCTTGAGGTTGTTTACCTGTTTTGAATTTGTATGGTGGAAATGACAAAAAATCTCTTCCCAACTCTGCCTTCAGTGACATCATGTTGGTAACCTGAAATTGGCCATGGTGGGAGCATTCACACTACAGAAATTGGCCAACACTACAATTGTGACTTCAGTTTTACAGTGAGCCAGTTAGGAAACATTTACTGGCACATCAGTGGGTTGACAATGTGAGTGTCAAGGTCCGATAATGCTGATCTGATCCTCAGTTATTGTGAGGTCACTGAGGATGAAGAGGAGGAATGTGGTTACAACTTCAATATGGCACACATGCATAGCAGGATTTCTAAATGTGCTGTGTCTATGGAGAGTGGATTCTAAATCATGATATTCTGGAATGCCTCCTACCTTTGAAGGGATCATTCCTTTCTGATCAAAGAATATTGGCAGAGATGACCTTTGCCAATGAGGACCAAGTCTCTCTCCACTTTTTCTGGTGTAGTAGAAGCCTCAGATTTCTTCTACAAAATAATGGAAGGGTTTTCCACTATTGGATGGTATTGTACATTTGCCAAATTTAGTGGTTTGTGTCTGGATCCAAAATACATTTTATTTATATGAAAAAAAATATCTTGAAATCTATGATATTACTGGTAACCTTAGTATTGTGTAAAGATTCATACTTGTTATATCATGGGGAAAAATGCCTTTTTAGTAAAAACTGAATGTGGTAGTAGCATATCTCATAGGGATGATGATTATAAACTGTATTAGTTACCAGGTTCCATATAGACCATACATTTGAAATATTTATATTGTCATAGAACAAACAGTAGTGTGATTGATGGTTTAAATGTATGCATCTAATTCCAGAAACTATGTCCCATAGTTACAATCCCCCTCCATGTCTCAGATTTTGTGAGGTTAAAAAATGATTTTACATGTGACATTGGGAGGAGAATTTATGGAGTTGGTAGAGAGGTCATATGACCCCTCTCAAGATCCTCCAAATCATGCTACCTTAGAGATACTCTAAGGATGGCTGAGATATTACAGTCAATGCAGCTAATAATCTAGTAAAATTAGGGTATTAATGTTACTGGGGAGAGGACTGGGGCTGGTGGCAGGAAGAGAGCCTGAAGGGGTTAGTGCACCACGGCTAGCCCGGAGGGAGTCCGGGGAAAGGGTCTGGAGCTGCCGAAGAGGCAAGAGACTTTTTCTTCCCTTTTGTTTCCTGGTGCGCGAGGAGAGGGCATTAAGAGGGCTGCTTGGGGAAGTGCCGGAGACGGGCGTGAGCCGCGGCTAAAGGCGCGGACCCCGGAGACAGGCGTGGGACACTGGGGCTGCTGCTGCCGCCGCCGCGGGGCCTGTGTGCGAGCGCGGGTCACTGTCCGCCCTGCCTTCCGGGGGGCCTGTGCACCCCACCACTGCCGGGGTCCCGGGACCTGGGGACGGCTTTCCCGGGAAAGCGCACGGAACGCCTCGGTCTGATGCAACGTCACGCCGGCCTCTGCCACCGCAGGCCCGCCCCACACTGTGCGCCCCTCCCTCCCCTCTGCCTGAGTGAGCCAGAGCCCCCGAATCAGCGGCTCCTTTAAACCCGACCTGTCTGAGAGAAGAACCGACGCCCTCCAGCGACCTACGCGCAGAGGCGGGGCCAGGTCCAAGGCTGAGACCCGGGAGCTGTGAGAGCAGAGACAGGGAAATCACTCTGTGCAGCCTTGGACGCAGCGGATTAAAGCTCCACGGTCCACTTGATGTGCCCTGCGTCTGTGGAGTGCATAAATGGACAGCGAATCATCCCAAATTGAGGAAGTGGACTTTGAGGACAAGATTTAAGACTTTCCCCCCTCTTCCTCTTTTTACAACGAACTATCCCAAATTAAGGAGGTGGACTTAGAGAGCAAGATTTCAGACTTCTTGCCCTTTTCCTCTTTTTACAACGAATTATCTCAAATTGAGGAGGTGGACTTGGAGAGCAAGATTTTTGATTTTTCCCCCTGTTCTCTTTTTGTGAATGTGTATGTGTATTCTTCTGTGTAAGATTCTCTCTGTATAGCTTTGCTTCCACCATATGTCCCAGGGTTCTATCTGTCCGGTTTTTTTTCAATAATTACTTTTTAATTTTAATAACACTACTATATTTCATACTTTATTCTATTTTACTTTACCTGCTCTTTCTTTTTTTCCTACCTTCCCTTCCTCCCTCCCTCTGCCCCTCCTTTCCTTCTCTTTCTTTCCTTCCTCCCTCCCTCCCACCGTTCATCCTTTCACTTTCTTTTTCTTTCCTTCCTCCCTCCCTCCTGTCTTTCTTTCTTTCTATCCTTCCTCCCTCCCTCCCTCCCTTCTTCCATTCACTCTTCCTTTTTCTTTCATTCCTCCCTCCCTCCCTCCTTTCTTTCTTTCTTTCCATCCTTCCTCCCTCCCTCCCTCCTTTCTTTCTTTCTTCCATCCTTCCGTTCCTTCTTCCTTTCTTTCTCTCTCTGTTTCTTTCTTCTACTAATTCTTTCTTTCTACTTTTTCTCCCTCTTATTCTGAGCCGGGTAGATGAAAGGCTCTTGGTGCTGGAGCCAGGAGTCAGTGCTGTGCCTCTGAAGTGGGAGAGCCAACTTCAGGACACGGGTCCACAAGAGACCTCCCAGCTCCACATAATATCAAGCAGCGGAAATCTCCCAGAGATCTCCATCTCAACACCAGCACCCAGCTTCAGTCAACGACCAGCAAGCTACAGTGCTGGTCACCCTATGACAAGCAACTAGCAAGGCAGGAACACAACCCCACCCATTAGCAGAGAGGCTGCCTAAAAATATAATAAGGGCACAGGCACCCCAAAACACACCACCAGACATGGACCTGTCCACCAGAAAGACAAGATCGAGCCTCAACCACCAGAACACAGGCACTAGTCCCCCCAACCAGGAAGCCTACACAACCTACTGAAACAACCTTAGCCACTGGGGACAGACACCAAAAATAACGGGAACTACGAATCTGCAGCCTGCAAAAAGGAGACCCCAAACACAGTAACATAAGCAAAATGAGAAGACAGAAAAACACACAGCAGGTGAAGGAGCAAGATAAAAACCTACCAGACCTAACAAATGAAGAGGTAATAGGCAGTCTACCTGAAAAAGAATTCAGAATAATGATAGTAAAGATGATCCAAGATTCTATTTCCAAGATCCAAAATCCTGGAAATAGAATAGGCAAAATGCAAGAAACAGTTAACAAGGACCTAGAAGAACTAAAGATGAATCAAGCATCGATTAAAAACACAATAAATGAAATGAAAAATACTCTAGATGGGATCAATAGCAGAATAACTGAGGCAGAAGAATGGATAAGTGAGGTGGAAGATAAAATAGTGGAAATAACTGATGCAGAGCAAAATAAAGAAAAAAGAATGAAAAGAACAGAGGACAGTCTCAGAGACCTCTGGGACAACATTAAACGCACCAACATTCAAATTATAGGGGTTCCAGAAGAAGAAGAGAAAAAGAAAGGGACTGAGAAAATATTTGAAGAGATTATAGTTGAAAACTTCCCTAATATGGGAAAGGAAATAGTTAATCAAGTCCAGGAGGCACAGAGAGTCCCATACAGAATAAATCCAAGGAGAAATACACCAAGACACATATTAATCAAACTGTCAAAAATTAAACACAAAGAAATCATATTAAAAGCAGCAAGGCAAAAACAACAAATAACACACAAGGGAATCCCCATCAGGTTAACAGCTGATCTCTCAGCAGAAACTCTACAAGCCAGAAGGGAGTGGCAGGACATAATTAAAGTGATAAAGGAGAGAAACCTGCAACCAAGATTACTCTACGCAGCAAGGATCTCATTCAGATTTGATGGAGAAATTAAAACCTTTACAGACAAGCAAAAGCTCAGAGAGTTCAGCACCACCAAACCAGTTTTACAACAAATGCTAAAGGAACTTCTCTAGGCAAGAAACACAACAGAAGGAAAATACCTACAATAACGAACCCAAAGCAATTAAGGAAATGGGAATAGGAACATACATATCAATAATTACCTTAAATGTAAATGGACTAAATGCTCCCACCAAAAGACACAGATTGGCTGAATGGATACAAAAACAAGACCCATATATATGCTGTCTACAAGAGACCCACTTCAGACCTAGAGACACATACAGACTGAAAGTAAGGGGATGGAAAAAGATATTCCATGCAAATGGAAACCAAAAGAAAGCTGGAGTAGCAATTCTCATATCAGACAAAATAGACTTTAAAATAAAGACTACTAGAAGAGACAAAGAAGGACACTACATAATGATCAAGGGATCGATCCAAGAAGAAGATATAACAATTGTAAATATTTATGCACCCAACATAGGAGCACCTCAATACATAAGGCAAATACTAACAGCCATAAAAGGAGAAATCAACAGTAACACAATCATAGTAGGGGACTTTAACACCCCACTTTCACCAATGGACAGATCATCCAAAATGAAAATAAATAAGGAAACACAAGCTTTAAATGATACATTAAACAAGATGGACTTAATTGATATTTATAGGACATTCCATCCAAAAACAACAGAATACACATTTTTCTCAAGTGCTCATGGAACATTCTCCAGGATAGATCATATCTTGGGTCACAAATCAAGCCTTGGTAAATTTAAGAAAATTGAAATTGTATCAAGTATCTTTTCCGACCACAATGCTATGAGACTAGATATCAATTACAGGAAAAGAGCTGTAAAAAATACAAACACATGGAGGCTAAACAATACACTACTTAATAACAAAGTGATCACTGAAGAAATCAAAGAGGAAATTTAAAAATACCTAGAAACAAATGACAATGGAGACACGACGACCAAAAACCTATGGGACGCAGCAAAAGCAGTTCTAAGGGGGAAGTTTATAGCAATACAATCCCACCTTAAGAAACAGGAAACATCTCGAGTAAACAACCTGACCCTGCACCTAAAGCAATTAGAGAAAGAAGAACAAAAAACCCCCAAAGCTAGCAGAAGGAAAGAAATCATAAAGATCAGATCAGAAATAAATGAAAAAGAAATGAAGGAAACGATAGCAAAGATCAATAAAACTAAAAGCTGGTTCTTTGAGAAGATAAACAAAATTGACAAACCATTAGCCAGACTCATCAAGAAAAAAAGGGAGAAGATTCAAATCAATAGAATTAGAAATGAAAAAGGAGAAGTAACAACTGACACTGCAGAAATACAAAAGATCATGAGAGATTACTACAAGCAACTCTATGCCAATAAAATGGACAACCTGGAAGAAATGGACAAATTCTTAGAAAGGCACAACCTGCCAAGACTGAATCAGGAAGAAATAGAAAATATGAATAGACCAATCACAAGCACTGAAATTGAAACTGTTATTAAAAATCTTCCATCAAACAAAAGCCCAGGACCAGATGGCTTCACAGGCGAATTCTATCAAACATTTAGAGAAGAGCTAACACGCATCCTTCTCAAACTCTTCCAAACAATTTCAGAGGAAGGAACACTCCCAAACTCATTCTATGAGGCCACCATCACCTTGATACCAAAACCAGGCAAGGATGTCACAAAGAAAGAAAACTACAGGCCAATATCACTGATGAACATAGATGCAAAAGTACTCAACAAAATACTAGCTAACAGAATCCAAAAGCACATTAAAAGGATCATACACCATGATCAAGTGGGGTTTATTCCAGGAATGCAAGCATTCTTCAATATATGCAAATCAATCAATGTGATACACCATATTAACAAGTTGAAGGAGAAAAACCATATGATCATCTCAATAGATGCAGAGAAAGCTTTCGACAAAATTCAACACCCATTTATGATAAAAACCCTGCAGAAAGTAGGCATAGAGGGAACTTTCCTCAACAGAATAAAGGCCATATATGACAAACCCACAGCCAACATTGTCCTCAATGGTGAAAAACTGAAACCATTTCCACTAAGATCAGGAACAAGACAAGGCTGCCCACTCTCACCACTCTTATTCAACCTAGTTTTGGAAGTTTTAGCCACAGCAATCAGAGAAGAAAAGGAAATAAAAGGAATCCAAATTGGAAAAGAAGAAGTAAAGCTGTCACTGTTTGCAGATGACATGATACTATACATAGAGAATCCTAAAGGTGCTACCAGAAAACTACTAGAGATAATCAATGAATTTGGTAAAGTAGCAGGATACAAAATTAATGCACAGAAATCTCTGGCATTCCTGTACACTAATGATGAAAAATCTGAAAATGAAATCAAGAAAACACTCCCATTTACCATTGCAACAAAAAGAATAAAATATCTAGGAATAAACCTACCTAAGGAGACAAAAGACCTGCATGCAGAAAATTATAAGACACTGATGAAAGAAATTAAAGATGATACAAATAGATGGAGAGATATACCATGCTCCTGGATTGGAAGAATCAATGTTGTGAAAATGACTTTACTACCCAAAGCAATCTACAGATTCAATGCAATCCCTATCAAACTACCACTGGCATTTTTCACAGAACTAGAACAAAAAATTTCAAAATTTGTTTGGAAAAACAAAAGACCCCAAATAGCCAAAGCAATCTTGAGAATGAAAAACGCAGCTGGAGGAATCAGGCTCCCTGACTTCAGACTATACTACAAAGCTACAGTAATCAAGACAGTGTGGTACTGGCACAGAAACAAAAAGATAGATCAATGGAACAGGATAGAAAGCCCAGAGATAAACCCACGCACATATGGTCAACTTATCTTTGATAAAGGAGGCAGGAATGTACAGTGGAGAAAGGACAGCCTCTTCAATACGTGGTGCTGGGAAAACTGGACAGGGACATGTAAAAGTATGAGATTAGATCATTCCCTAACACCATACACAAAAATAAGCTCAAAATGGATTAAAGACTTAAATGTAAGGCCAGAAACTATCAAACTCTTAGAGGAAAACATAGGCAGAACCCTCTATGACATAAATCACAGCAAGATCCTTTTTGACCCTCCTCCTAGAGAAATGGAAATAAAAACAAAGATAAACAAATGGGACCTAATGAAACTTCAAAGCTTTTGCACAGCAAAGGGAACCATAAACAAGACCAAAAGACAACCCTCAGAATGGGAGAAAATATTTGCTAATGAAGCAACTGACAAAGGATTAATCTCCAAAATTTATAAACAGCTCATGCAGCTCAATAGCAAAAAAACAAACAACCCAACCCAAAAATGGGCAGAAGACTTAAATAGGCATTTCTCCAAAGAAGTTATACAGACTGCCAACAAACACATGAAAGAATGCTCAACATCATTAATCATTAGAGAAGTGCAAATCAAAACTACAATGAGATATCATCTCACACCGGTCAGAATGGCCATCATCAAAATATCTACAAACAATAAATGCTGGAGAGGGTGTGGAGAAAAGGGAACACTCTTGCACTGCTGGTGGGAATGTGAATTGGTACAGCCACTATGGAGAACAGTATGGAGGTTCCTTAAAAAACTAAAAATAGAACTACCATATGACCCAGCAATCCCACTACTAGGCATATACCATGAGAAAACCATAATTCAAAAAGAGACATGTACCAAAATGTTCATTGCAGCTCTATTCACAATAGCCCGGAGCTGGAAACAACCTAAGTGTCCATCACTGGATGAATGGATAAAGAAGATGTGGCACATATATACAATGGAATATTACTCAGCCATAAAAAGAAACGAAACTGAGCTATTTGTAATGAGGTGGATAGACCTAGAGTCTGTCATACAGAGTGAAGTAAGTCAGAAAGAGAAAGACAAATACCGTATGCTAACACATATATATGGAATTAAAAAAAAAATGTCATGAAGAACCTAGGGGTAAAACGGGAATAAAGACACAGACCTATTTGAGAATGGACTTGAGGATATGGGGAGGGGGAAGGGTAAGCTGTGACAAAGCAAAAGAGAGGCATGGACATATATACACTACCAAACATAAGGTAGATAGATAGTGGGAAGCAGCTGCAGAGCACAGGGATATCAGCTCGGTGCTTTGTGACTGCCTGGAGGGGTGGGATGGGGACGGTGGGAGGGAGGGAGATGCATGAGGGAAGGGATGTGGGAACAGATGTATATGTATGACTGACTCACTTTGTTATAAAGCAGAAACTAATAAAAAAATGTTACTGGGCATTTGTTGATATTCACTGATTAATGAGTTAGTCGTGAGAAAAACTGCCCTATCCATTGTATCCCAGGATCTAACCAGGGAAACAAAACCATTTTAGAAGCAAGAATAAAGGGAATTTAGTACAGGGGATTGGTTACACAGGTCATGGGAGAGCCATGAGACCAAACAAGGGATGTGAGACAATCCAGAGATTATCACCAACAGAAGACTGCTACTCTCATAGGCTGGAGGGCCAAAGGAAGCAGGCGATATCACAAAAGTCCAGACAACATCCAGGTTCACCTGTCTGACAGGCTTTTTAGGACCTGGAGCCCCGTAGTTGAAGACACTGTTGCCAGAGATGCCATCAAGATAGAGAGGTAGACAGAAAAATACTGTGGTTTCTTCCTTCCTCTTGCTCCGCAATCTCATACCAGGGACTCTCATTAAACCTAACCATGTTAACAGTGGGCCATTGTATATGTAGCTTATAGGGGTCAGCAGAGAAAGAAAAGGACAAGGAATAGATCTGAGGGAAAACAGGTACAGGACTAATAAATCTATAAAATCCAAAATATGTATCTATATCTGGATGGATAGATAGATAAAGACAAATTCCCCCCAATGTCCATTAATGTTATGACAAGGGAAAAAAAAGAATTTTTTTCTTGCCCGGGTATATTATCTGAATGAGCATTTAATTAATTACTGAATTAGAAGTTTACACACTTCTAATTATTTACACTATTCAACTGTCATTTAGCTTCCTAAATGAGCACAAGATTGCCCAAATATCAAGAGCCTATTACTGATCCAAAAGACTCTTCCATTATTCTAAAGCTCTCTATCTATACTCATACTGTGAGAGGTACTACAAAATGGAAAACTAGATTGATTTGACAGTTAACCCACTCTTTTTCACCTTGCCTTCTTCTCAGATATGCTGAGAAACATAAAATGGACAAAAGGCAACAAGAAGGAGGAGGAAAAGTACAAGAATACTCCGCAAACTGAGTGATGGATGATTGAGAGCTGACTCCCTTTGCCAAGTGCTTTTATTATCCCACATGTTATCCCTGCATCCCAGGAAACAGCTTGAAGTAACATGTCAACATTATTATGGCTACTTCTTTGCCATATCCTCTTTCCACCACCAAAAAAATAAAAGCCCATCAGAAAATACATAATATCAGCCAAGACTTGGTTTTTCCTTCCTAGAGTTACTTCTGTTTTATGCAGATCCTCTTTACAAAGCTATTCTTAAAGTCCTTTTTGGTATCATAAACTTAAACTAAGGAAAACTACCTGTCCTTCCTTCCTTACACATTATTTCATGAGGAGTGTGTGCTGTTACTTACATAGACAGGCAGAGTTTTTTCAAAGCAGAAAAGCCATCTATTTTGCTTGCTTTCCATGTGCTATCTATATACTACAATTAAGCACTTTAAGCACACAAATTTCTTCTAGGAAACAGGCAACTCAAAAATGCAAACAAGCCTTATAATAGTATTCAAGTAACCCTTAAACTATTTGAAAAATAATCTTGCTTTAAAAGTTAAAGTGTGGAAAAGAAGAAGTAAAGCTGTCACTGTTTGCAGATGCCATGATACTATACACAGAGAATCCTAAAGATGCTACTAGAAAATTACTAGAGCTAATCAATGAATTTGGTAAAGTAGCAGGATACAAAATTCATGCACAGAAATCTCTTGCATTCCTATACAATAATGATGAAAAATGTGAAAGATAAATTAAGGAAACACTCCCATTTACACTGCAACAAAAAGAATAAATACCTAGGAATAAACCTATCTAAGGAGACAAAAGACCTGTATGCAGAAAACTATAAGACACTGATGAAAGAAATTAAAGATGATACAAACAGATGGAGAAATATACCACGTTCTTGGATGGGAAGAATCAACATTGTGAAAATGACTATACTACCCAAAGCAATCTACAGATTCAATGCAATCCATAACAAACTACCAATGGTATTTTTCACAGAACAAGAACAAAAAATTTCACAATTTGTATGGAAACACAAAAGACCTCAAACAGCCAAAGCAATCTTGAGAAAGAAAAACAGAGCTGGAGGAATCAGGCTCCCGGACTTCAGACTATACCAGAAAGTTACAGTAATCAAGACAGTATGGTACTGGTACAAAAACAGAAATAGAGATCAATGGAACAAGATAGAAAGCCCAGAGATAAACCCACGCACATATGGTCACCTTATCTTTGATAAAGGAGGCAAGAATATACAAGGTAAAAAAGACAGCCTCTTCAATAACTGGTGCTGGGAAAACTGGATAGCTACCTGTAAAAGAATGAAATTAGAACACTCCCTAACACCATACACAAAAATACACTCAAAATGGATTAAAGACCTAAATGTAAGGCCAGAAACTATCAAACTCTTAGAGGAAAACAGGCAGAACAATCTATGACATAAATCACAGCAAGATCCCTTTTGACCCACCTCCTAGAGTAATGGAAATAAAAACAAAAATAAACAAATGGGACCTAATGAAACTTCAAAACTTTTGCACAGCAAAGGAAACCATAAACAAGATGAAAAGACAACCCTCAGAATGGAAGAAAATATTTGCAAATAAAGCAACTGACAAAGGATTAATATCCAAAATTTACAAGGAGCTCATGCAGCTCAATATCAAAAAGACAAACAACCCAATCCAAAAATGGGCAGAAGACCTAAATAGACATTTCTCCAAAGAAGATATACAGATTGCCAACAAACACATGAAAGAATGCTCAACATCATTAATCATTAGAGAAATGCAAATCAAAACTACAATGAGATATCATCTCACACCGGTCAGAATGGCCATCATCAAAATATCTACAAACAATAAATTCTGGAGAGGGTGTGGAGAAAAGGGAACCCTCTTGAACTGTCAGTAGGAATGTAAATTGATACAGCCACTATGGAGAACAGTATGGAGGTTCCTTAAAAAAGTAAAAACAGAACTACCATACGACCCAGAATTCCCACTACTGGGCATACACCCTGAGAAAACCATAATTCAAAAAGAGTTATGTACCACAGTGTTCATTGCAGCTTTATTTACAATAGCCAGGCCATGGAAGCAATCTAAGTGTCCTTCGACAGATAAATGGATAAAGAAGATGTGGCACATATATACAATGGAATATTACTCAGCCATAAAAAGAAATGAAATTGAGTTATTTGTAGTGAGGTGGGTGGACCTAGAGTCTGTCATACAGAGTGAAGTAAGTCAGAAAGAGAAAAACAAATATCGTATGCTAGCACATATAGATGGAATCTAAAAAAAAAAAGTCAAGAAGAACCTAGGGGCAAGATGGGAATAAAGATGAAGACCTACTAGAGAATGGACTTGAGGACACGGGGAGAGGGAAGGGTAAGCTGGGACAAAGTGAGAGAGTGGCATGAACATATATACACTACCAAATGTAAAACTGATGGCTAGTGGGAAGCAGCCACATTGCACAGGGAGATCAGCTCGGTGCTTTGTGACCACCTAGAGGGGTGGGATAGGGAGGGTGGGAGGGAAACGCAAGAGGGAAGAGATATGGGGACATATGTATATGTATAACTGATTCACTTTGTTATAAAGAAGAAACTAACACACCATTGTAAAGCAATTATACTCCAATAAAGATGTTTGAAAAAACGCAAAAAACAAAAGGAGACATGTACCACAATGTTCACTGCAGCACTATTTACAATCATCAGGACATGGAAGCAACCTAAGTGTCCATCAACAGATGAATGGATAAAGAAGATATGACACATATATACAATGGAATATTAGTCAGCCATAAAAAGAAACGAAATTGAGTTATTATTAGTGAGGTGGATGGAACTAGAGTCTGTCATACAGAGTGAAGTAAGTCAGAAAGAGAAAAACAAATACCATATGCTAACACATATATATGGAAGCTAACAAAACAAAACAAAACAAAAAAGCTTCTGAAGAACCTAGGGGCAGGACAGGAATAAAGACACAGACATAGAGAATGGACTTGAGGACACGAGGAGGGGGAAGGGTAAGCTGGGATGAAGTGAGAGAGTGGCATGGACATGTATACACTCCCAAATGTAAAACAAATAGCTAGTTGGAAGCAGCCACATAGCACAGGGGAGATCAGCTAGGGACTTTGTGACCACCTAGAGGGGTGGGATAGGGAGGGTGGGGGGGACGTGCAAGAGGGAGGAGATATGGGGATACATGTATATGTATAGCTGATTCACTTTGTTACAAAGCAGAAACTAACACACCATTGTAAAGCAATTATACTCCAATAAAGATGTTAAAAAAAAAGTTAGAGAGTAAAAAAATTCAAAAGAATTGGCCACACTCCTCCAACAGATTCTCTAACATTTAGAAGAACAGAATTCACACTGATTCTGGTTTATGAGTAAAAGACAAGTCAACTTTAAAGTGTATCATAGATGACAATGTTTCTTTTCCACGTGTCTGCTTTGGAGCCATATTTCTGCTGACCACTCAAAAATTTCCTCTTGAGTATTTTGTGATATATTAGAACCAGGAATAAGGGATGTTAGTGCTGGAAGGGCCAGCCAATGGTCTGCGATTTAATTCACATATCCTTTCTGCACCAGACTCTTTAAGATCATTGAGTTAGCCTAAGAATTTTGAAGGTGTATAATTCAGGACAGTACATTACAGTATGCCAATATTACTATTCTCCTGCTCTGACATTCCCCACTGATTGACAGATGAAGGAGAAGAAAGGGCAGTCACCATCTACTGAGAGTAAATGAAACTGGAATATTAAAATTCAGGATTATTTGAGTGACTGAATTGGCTGGCAGAGTGTTCTCCAGTTAAGGGTGAGGAAAGATTACTTCTGCACATGACAACACTACTGTATTTATACAAGTCTACTGGGACAATTGTTTGCCTTGAATTGTTGTCTTCATTCATTTCAGTCAGACAGTTGTGTTGACTGATTTTTCTTTTTGATGTATGAAATGAATGTTTGACTGAATTTACCATTTAATTTCCACTAATGCACTATAAAAACAATACATTAGTCAAATCAGATTGGCAGGTATGAACAAGTTTATCCCAGAACTAGACAGAAATATAATATTGCCTTCTACAGAAATGTAGGTCATATGCCCTGGATTTGGGAAATGTTCCAATTTTAACTATTTTGCCACGTTTCAAAAATGTAGGGTGACTGATCCCATAGTAAATATAAGAAGATCTGTGAAGTCCAGATAAAAATAATTTTGTGTGAATCTGAGAATCACATAACAGAAAAGAAAAAAACTATTATGAGATAAATTTTACTGAGTTTCATACTTATCAAGAGGTGTTTCTATGTTAAACTTTTGAGTTTTATTCTAGAAGTTCAATAGGAACAAATACTTCAAATATATTCATAGAAAACTATTTACAATTTCATTCTTCCAATAATTATAGTTACTATGACAGGCCATTTCTCCATATCCCATCCCACAATTCTCTGCTCTGAACATGTGGAAATTGGTGGCATAAGCAGGAAAGTGTAGCAGTTTTTGAGATTGTTATTGAATAATGCTGATTTTATAAAGACTGCTTTCTTCCATAGTTGACAAACTTATTATGGTACAGATGGTTGCATACTACTCTTAGAGATGAAAAAGTTCTAAGGAATTTTCCATATTCCATTCACCAATCTGTGTTCTTGTTCAAAGCAAAATTAATTCCTTTCAAAATTAACATATTAGCTTAATAACAATTTTTAGCTTAAAATAATCTATCTGTGAGAATGTGAATTTTTGGTAGGAAAAAGTGACAGAAGATGGGACAAAACAAAGAATTCACAGAAAGACAAAACAGAATTTTTTAAATGGTGGGTAAGAACTTCTGTTTCCAACTATATCAGTTTACCTTAGGAAAACATACTAGAAAGGCCAGATAAATCATAAGCAACATTTGACTGTGAATGTTAGAAAGCTACTGAGGTAGCCATGACCTAGAAAAGTAAAATAGAGAAAGAAACTCACTGAAGTGAGAACAATATTCTGCACATGCTTTTCTAGCCCAGTCATTTAGAAACTACTGATGAAGAACAAACGTCTGAGAAACCAAAGTGGTTCCTAAGAGGCAGAAATGCCAGTAGATCTTAGGACAATGTCATAAGACTAAGGAAACCAGAGTTGGAATTTAGAATAACAAGGCAGATAGAATTTTAAGGACCAAAATCCCAGAGAGGGTAAAGATTCATAGAATTGAGCTGGATTCAGCAACAGTGTTCCCTTGCAGTATTTTCCATGTATAATAGGTAGACAAGGCAAGATGCTAAGAAGTCAAACAAAAGCTAACTGAAGTAAAAGCAGAAGTCAAAAGCTAACTAAGTCAAAGATTTAGTTGGCTTATAACAATGAGGAGACAAAATAGGGGTCCAGAACCTATCAAAGGATTGTGGCCCAATGGAAAACTAATGATATGAATTAGGACACTGGAAGTCTGTGTGTGTGTGTGTGTGTTAGGAAGGTTGATGCAACATCTACACTGAACCTTATAAAGAAGGAAAATGAGTATGCAGTTGGTCCAGTGACTGAGGTGATCTTCCCCTCTGCTCCCTACCTGAGAATAGGAAATTCTCTCCTGAAGAAAATACAGTTGACCCTTGAACAATGTAGGGGTTAGAGACGCTGACTCCCTGTGCAGTCAAAAACCCACATATAAGGGCTTCCCTGGTGGCACAGTGGTTGAGAGTCCGCCAGCCGATGCAGGGGACACGGGTTCGTGCCCCGGTCCAGGAGGATCCCACATGCCGCGGAGCGGCTGGGCCCGTGAGCCATGGCCGCTGAGCCTGCGTGTCCGGAGCCTGTGCTCCACAATGGGAGAGGCTACAACAGTGAGAGGCCAGCGTACCGCAAGAAAAAAAAAAAATCCACATATAACTTTATGGTCGGCCCTTCCTATCTGTGGTTCTGAATCTGAGGATTCAACCAACCACAGATCATGTAGTACTGTATTACTTATTGAAAAAAAAAAAATCCATGTATAAGTGGATCTGTGCAGTTCAAACCCAGGTTGTTCAAAGGGCAACTGTAATGTCATTCAGATTCTCTACAACTTGTCATATCCCAAGTCTGGTATTCATTGAAGAACCACCAAGACTACCAGGAAAAGGAGAATTAGAATAAAAATCAAAACAGAATCAGAATCACAGATGACCTAAACATTAAAGTTCATACATATTTTGGTAAATATTATCAAGTTCAAGAAAATAGAAGACAAGGTGGAGAATTTAACTAGATAACTGCAAGCTATAAACTGATCGAACTGATAGAATTAAAAATTATACTAAATTTAAAACTCAGTGTTGCATTGGACACAGGTAAAGAGAGGTAAGTGAACTGGAAGACAGAATAGTAAAAATATTAAGACTAAAGCATGGAAAACAAAAAGTATATAAAGTACACAAAAGCACATTTGAGACATATGGGCCACAGTAAACATTTTTATCATGTATTTAAACTGGAGTCCAAAGAAAAAAGGAGAGAGAGATTGGGATGAAAACAATATTTCAGAAATAACAGCTGAGAGTTCTCTAAAACTAAAAAGAATATATCGAGCAATAAATTCAATAAGCACTAAAAAAATGCAACAAGAATAAGTACAAAGAAAACCACACCTAAGATAACCACAGTACAATTCATGAATAGCAAAGAAAAACAGAACATCTTAAAACTAGCCAGAGGAAAAAGAGAGATATTACTTTCAAAGGAACAATAGGATTAAGATTACAGCTTACTTCTCAACGAAAATGATTGGATACTAGAAAATAATGGAATAACTTTTTTTTTTTTTTTTTTTTTTTGCGGTACGCGGGCTTCTCACCGTCACGGCCCCGCCCATCGCGGAGCACAGGCTCCAGACGCGCAGGCCCAGCGGCCACGGCTCACGGGCCCAGCCGCTCCGTGGCATGTGGGATCCTCCCGGTCCGGGGCACGAACCCGCGTGCCCTGCATCGGCAGGTGGACTCTCAACCACTGCGCCACCAGGGAAGCCCTGGAATAACGTTTTTAAGTGCTAAAGAAAATAACTGCCCATCGAGAATTCTAGAGGCAGAGAAAACGTTGTTTGGAAGGAAAGATGAAATAAGGAAACTTGCTGACAAACAAAATTTAGAGAATATGTTCTCATCAGAACTGACTGAAATAAATTATAAAGGGAGACCCACAGGCAGAAGGAAAATTATCACAGATGAAAATAAGGACTTTATAAAGGAATTATGTATAACAGAAAGGCTAAATAAGTGGATAAATCTAAATAAAATCTAACTGCACAAAAGAGTAATAATAAAATATATCAAAAATCAGAATGCATTAAAACAAATGGAAGAGGAAAAAGTAGTAAAAGAAATTTAAGATCTCAGCATTGCTTGAGAAGCAGTAAAAGAGATAAGTCATGGTACATGTGCAACTGCTACTTACGTAAAAATAACAAGCTAATACAAGGGAAAATGGAATTTGAAGAATCTAAAAGGAAGAAAGGAGCAAAAAGAACATAACAACGTGGGACAAATAGTAAACGAGGAGTAAACGGTCTATAAGAAAATACATTAACTGTAAATACTCAAATTAAAGGACAAAGATTATTGAAACAAAGAAAAAACCCTAATTCTATATCACTTACAAGAGTCAGACTGAAAATTAAAGGATGAAAAATTTATGTCATAACAACAATAAATAAAATTAAAGAAGTTTTTTTTTAATGTTAACATAGATTTGAAAGCAAAAAGTATCACTGGCAATAAGGCAGGATAATAAAACCAACTGCTACTTTACACGGAATATAGTATAAATCTAAACTTCAATGCAATATGTGAAAGGAAATTCCAAAAAACTAAGTAGAAATAGAAAAATCTAAATTACCTAGATCAGTAACATAGAACCACAACAACAAATCAGCAAATTATAGATCTGAACACCACCATTAAAAACCCTGGCCTAAATTTACATAAAACACTGCACTAACAATGATGGAATATAGGGCTTCCCTGGTGGCACAGTGGTTGAGAGTCCACCTGCCGATGCAGGGGACACGGGTTCGTGCCCCGGTCCGGAAAGATCCCACGTGCCGCGGAGCAGCTGGGCCCGTGAGCCATGGCCGCTGAGCCTGCGCATCCGGAGCCTGTGCTCTACAAAGGGAGAGGCCACAGCAGTGAGAGGCCTGCGTACCGCAACAAAAAAAAAAAAAAAAAAAAAACCAATGATGGAATATATATATTACACGCAAATTTTTAGGTGCACATGGCACATTTATAAAATTGACTACATGCTGGTTATAAAACGAGACTCAAAATAAGCAAGAAATTTAAAAATATATAACCAATATTTTACCAAATAGTTGGATATTGAAAACATACTTCTGATCATTATGTAGGTCAAAGATAAAGTCGCAATGGGAATTAGAATTTTATTAATTGAATGATAATGAAAATATGCCATAACAAAACCTGTGGGTTGCAAATAAAGCTCTGGTCACAGAGAAGTTTATGTATTCAAATGATATTCTCTAAATGTAAAAGGGAAAGGAATAAAGCAACTAGAAGATCACCTATCACCCTGAGGTAGGCAGCTCCTGAACTGTACCTGGTGGGGAAGGCAGAGCAGAACTTCAGGAGGCCAGCTGAGAGCACGGTGAACGCCACGTCAGGAGCAGTCTCCAAGAAAGAGCACTTAATGTACAAAGGGATGACTAAAATATATTTAAGAGCTAGCACCCTGACTCCTCTTAAGGATGACTTAACGTTGCTGGGGAAAAAATAAGAAGTGCTCGATGTAGAAGGTGAATAGCTTTACAATTCCCAGGAGAATCTTGGTACCAGGACCACACAATGAAGAACTTGGAGTCCCCGTGGCTAATCCAGCAGAGAGAAAAGGAGAAACAGAGATGCGAGAGAAACTAAAGGGAACTCTTGGTGCAATTTGGTGCTGCTGCAGGCCCAAGTCCAGGTATGTGCTCTCTAGCTCCCCATCTTAAATAAAAGCCACCATGTTCCTCAGTCTTTCAGGTACTTAGAATTTCTCTTTAGAACCTGAAAATGGGGTCAGGTTTCCTGTCTGGATTGCTACAGTACAAAATAGAAGCAGGATGTTTGAAATAGTTCTCCATCTGGCAGAGGAGGCCTTGAAGCTGTGAGCCACTCACTGCAAACCAGCAGGACATGAAGGATTCTTGAGCAGATCTGAAGCTACTGGGAGGCCTTTCAGGAGTTAAATCCCATAGTAAATACTGTACCTTCAATGGCCCTTTTGCCCTCTCTGTCCAGTCTTCCTCCACTCCTGTGGGGGCCCAACGGGGTTAAATGAGCACTCTTTGACTTGTGCTTGGTGTTCCCAGAACTTGGGCTTGGAGACGTCCATGAAAAGTCTGCCTTCCTTCTACTGGCTTGGGTTTCTTGGTCTCTCTGCTCCAGGCTAATCCCTTCAACCTGCTTTTTCCATTTCTGCCAATAATCCCCCTCTCCAGACCTTCCTAATGCTTTTCTGGGGCGGGAGGAGACTTCCTGAGGGCAATGTTTATTTCTAGAGGGAGAGGTGACCACATGACTTCACTGTGGTCGTCCGCTTGATTATTCAGTTTCTGTCTGGATTAGTCGTGGGGGTCTGTGCACCCCACCCCCAGCCCCAGGAGGCTTTAGAACACTGTCCTTATCTCAGCCCTGAGCCCCTCTCTATCCTCCTTCCCTCTCTCTCCTTACCCATCTTGACCCACAGGACCTCTGAGGAAGATAAGCACTTCACAGAACCTCTGCTACAGAACCAAACATATTGAAATGACTCTTTACGAAGATGCTGAAACAACAGAGAAAGAATACATGAGGGTTGTTTCTCCTGAGGGTTCAATTACATAGGGGGCCTTCAGCAAACTTTGATGATAGATCTAACCTTTCCTTCCTTGGCAATAGTTGATCACACTGTGATGAAAACAAGTTAGAGAATGGAAAAATAATATTTGGATTTCAACGAAATAATAAAAATGCAGGGACCATCTTTGACTTGCAAGGTGAGAAGAGAGTTCACATTTTGATTATGTGATGGCAGGAATCCCTTTTAAAACAGGGCCAGTCTGCATGATGCATTTAAAAATCAATCTTTGCAAATAAAGCCACAACTCCCACAAGATTTCTTGATTTCTCTGGGATCAGATAAACCATCACATTTCAGAGTGGTGCCCTGTATATGAAAGTGATAAACATAATCTGGAAGCACAGCAGTGGCTAAAAATATGGAGCTGGCAGCCATTCGTTGAAATGATTTTTTGCTTTTAATTCATTGAATAAAATTCTAAACGTCCAAATTCAGGCAGGTAGATCTTACCAACCATGAAGAGCTTCAGCCCTGCTAACAGCTAAGTATGCACTTTTAAACCCTATTTTGACTGTTCCAGAAACTTACTGGGTTTCTTTAATGCCTCTGTTACTATTTCCTTTGTGTCGTTCTGTGTTTCTTTAAAAACACAGCTTTTGTGTCGTTCTGTGTTTCTTTAAAAACACAGCTGTGTGACCTTGGAGAAGTTATATGATTTTCTTGAGACTTGGTTGCCTTCTCTGTGAATATCTAGGCATAATTTTAGTATTGCTCAATAGAATTTTCTGTGATAATGAAAATATTCTATATCTGTACTATCCTATGCAGTATTCAATAGCCACATGGAGCTAATAAACATCTTTAAAGTATGGCAAATGCTACTGATGAACTGAATTTTTAATCTTATTTTTAAATTTGTTTAAATACAAATAATGCTACATGGCTAGCATCTGTTGACAGTACAGATCTACATAATATGTTAAGGACACTCTCCACTCAAAAACTCTACCATTCATTAACTCAACCTAAATACTTTTGCCCTTTGACAAACAGAAAATAATTTATGCTTCCCTTGAAATTATTTTTCAAGACCTTTGTCAGTTTGGGGACATTATATTCTTAAAATTGACTTTGCTTTGTGAAACTTTAATAATGTTGGAGTTTCCTGCCCTTGGTACCACCTTTGTGATTATGGTAAATACTGTGGATGATCAAGGACCATTTCAAGAGATCATGGAGAGAAACCTCCTTCTGGATTTAATTTCATTATGAGGATGTCAAAATGCTAAATTGCTTAAAATAAAACCCATACCATTTTTATACTAAGTTATATTCTACATGTAGCTGGAAAAATGTTTAAAATATTTTTAAAGAACTGCACATCTATTTTTGAAGCTGATTTGGCTGTTCAAGGCTTGCTAGCACTTTATCCATCTCACTAATATTTCACTTAGTAAACAAATGCAGTTGCCATAATTGCTGCATATGTGTCTGTGTTCCCTTCTAGGTTATATGTTTTTGAAGTTAGAAACTATATTTATATCACAGCCCCTATGTATAGCACAATATCCATTGCTAATTCAGATTGTGTTTTAAGATATGAGACAAAATTTAAGACTTTTGTTATAGTCATAAACATCTAGCAAACCAACCAGAAAATAAAAGCTAATTTTCTTTTGGTAGGCCAAGAACAAAAAAGAGAGGAATACCTAGTGCAAAACCATATCTCCAATAACTACTGTTGGATTTAGAGCACACACATGCTAAATTTATTTTAAAATATCTTATCAAAGGGGGCTTCCCTGGTGGCACAGTGGTTGAGAGTCCGCCTGCCGATGCAGGGGACACAGGTTCGTGCCCCGGTCTGGGAAGATCCCACATGCCGCGGAGTGGCTAGGCCCGTGAGCCATGGCCGCTGAGCCTGCGCGTCCGGAGCCTGTGCTCCGCAACGGGAGAGGCCACAACAGTGAGAGGCCCGCGTACCGCAAAAAAAAAAAAAAAAAATCTTATCAAAGACTTTGAGGTTGTACCTGAAAAAATTATATCAGAAGTAAAAATAATCATGTGGTCTGACCAGGCTGGATCACACAAAGTAAGTGTATACTATATATAAAATAGATAAACAACAAGGTCCTACTGTATAGCACAGGCAGGTGTATTCAAACCTTGTAATAACCTATAATGGAAAAGGATCTGAAAAAGAAATACATATATCTGAATCACTTGGCTGTACACCTGAAACACAACACTGTAAATCAACTATACTTCAAGTAAATTAAAAAAAAAAAAAAAGCAAAGTAAGTGTAAAGGGAAGTATAATTTTATAAATTCACCTCTGATATCCAATGGACCAACTGAAAGACAACAGAAACTACAACCTTCTAGGAGACAGGACATGGCCAGCAAACCAGGCCGTTACCCTCGGTAACGGTCATACCTGCCAAAAAATATACAGACTAGCCTGCATTCATGAAAACACAGGAATTCTTAATTTATCTGACATTATTAGGCAGTGAGGTATTGTATGTTAGGAGAATTTTTTTATATGACAAATTTAAGAGGAGTTATTTTAACCTTCACTCAGTAATTTTTTTCTAAAATTAAGAAATGTATCCACTGGTATATCTAATGTTTCCTTGATAACTCGGGGTCATCAGTTCAGTCAAAGTTTGCATAAATAGTGTGAATGGAAACAAGACAGGCATGCTTACTAAAACTGAAAATGACATAATATTGGCTGGAATAATTGATGAGAGAGCAAGAAAAAAACAAAAATGAAAATAAACCGTGATCAAGAAACAATCAGTCAAGTTCTGACTTTCTGTACTTAGTTTCAATAAGAGAGACCACAAATCCCAGCGAGAGACTCCAGCAGCATTAGCTGTCTTTCTCCTTTGTTTCCACCTTCCTTTCCTTTTCCTTCTACCCTAGATTGTTCCAGGAAATGTTTATAGCTGCTTCCAAGACAAATTCTAATACTTGCTTTCTCTCACACAAACTTCACAATATTTCCATGTGATAAGTAGTGTGGAGGTAAAAGACAATTCATCACAGGGAGATCTCCTATGAAAATAAAATTAGAAACTACCTTCTAAACTCGCAGAGAGTAGGGCGTGGTGTCAGGCACTAATTTCCTTGCGAATTCTTCTCCATTTCTAATAGATGTTCTTATTTATTTACCAAGATCCCTTTTTATTGGTGTCCTATTCCAGACTGCTCCACTCCGCCCATCCTCATCCTGTAAAATACATTCACACTCTTTTGTGACCCTACTTATTCGCCCATTAAATAATCAGTCATAGAACTGTCTGAATTAAATATAGAGTGAAATTAAAATACTGGAGTCACTTGGGGGGTTTAAGCAGCTCCACCAGAAAATACTGGGCATGGATTTAAAGAGGCTGTGCTGGACTTGCTCTTGTCTAAGTTCTTTCTCAAGAAGTATCTGAAATAAGCCTAAATTCAGAGTTAATCAGATTGGCCTGCTTTCTCAGGCAGACTGGAATTCATTGTTCTTTCCCCCCAACACCCTGAGGTCAGTGTCACTTTCCAGAGACGAGGTGGACTTCTCTGCCTACTGCAGAAGCTCAGTTCCCCCGGGCCCAATCTCTGTCTGAAATCCCACACTCAATGCCAGATGCCAGCCTTCCCAGAACATCAGTGGTCTCCTTTCAGTTTCTGAACTGCTCAGATTGAGTCCCTGCAGACTCTTCCTCAGCTTGAAACCTGATCTTCAACCCCTTTCCCTGACCTCGGTGGTTACCTTCCTACTTTAGGCCTCAGTTGCTTTAGCTATAAAATGATATATTTGTCCTTAATTCTAAAGTCTTCTTTCTAAAGCTCTACAATGTGGTGGCTCCTTGAAAATGTTTCTCTTTGCTGGTTTTAATTTTGTAGAGAATTAAAACCGCAGTTACTCTAAAAGACAGTAAGTTACATTGGATAAGGAAAGTGTGCTTTAGTAGTTAGATTAACAGGGATGGAAGACGACTTAGTATGTTTTAAGATACTCATGATCCATTCCCGTGAGAGTCAGGGGAAGAAGTAGAAGACAGTTAACACCAAATGATTCTGACAAATTAAGTCAACCAAGGTATAGCTGATTAGTTACTACTTGAATAAGCCACACATATCCAATTCAAGTTTTCCTTTATTATTCTAAGAAGGGATCCCAGTGAACTGAGTTCCATGTTCAGTAACTCCACATTCAATGGCTTATTCTTTAAAAACTGTTATGTTGCTGGAAGAAGAAATGTTGCCCATCAGTCCTAATTGATGTTTAGCTATCAAGCACATTTGAAATAAATTTATTATTTTGCCTGATCTCAGTGTAATACATTCCAAAGGGGGAAAGAGCACACAAAAATTTATGAAGTCTCCATCTTCTACACTAAAGTGTGCAATAAATTTCATATTATTTGGCCGTGGAATTCACAAGCCATAGAAACCACACCATTAACAATGTATACAGTGGTAAACAGCAGGTAATGATAATGATATAAAACAAAATAGACTGTGTATGTTGGCACTGCTGCCAATAAAGCAATCATTAAATGCATTCATATGCATCTATGGTAGGTAAGCTCTTTGAGGGCAATTGCTATGAATTCTACATACCTTTCAGGATATTATAGCCCAGTTTCTATGGCCTTTATTCAAAGACGCTGAGAAAGGGTTACCATGGGTAAATTCAGACCTTTTCTCAATATAGAATTTGGTCAACATGCATTCTGAACAGCAAAATTTCACACTGCTTTCAATTTTCCTACACTAATTGCCACCTCAACAAATGCAGGATTAAGTAAAATGGATTATAAGTTAGAAAGGAAAGATGGAAGAAAAGAAGGAAGGAAGAAAAAAGGTGGGTATGGAGTACTTCAACATTTATGTAAAGAGTGGACCTAAAGCTAACCTGAGGTTACCCTAAACTATGAGCATAGGCTATAGAAACTTAAATGAAAAAGAAAAAAAAAAAAAGCAAGGGAAACTCAAAGATTCTTTGTTTTTTCACTTTACTGCATACACACATCCATCTTAAATAATCTATGTGCTTATAGCACTGTTTTGCAAGGCCATTTGGGTTCTATTGGCATGTAAAGGTCGGACAACTCAACTTTAGCAGAGTTAGCCTTCAGGTGAATAATTGCTTCTTTCAGGTTATGAGCATTTTAATTTTCCAGAAATGTTTCCCAAAAAATGAAAACTAAAAGAGTCCTAGGACAGCATCCTTTAGAAGTTTTATACTATCAAGGTTTTTTGTAGGAAGAGTATCCTTGTTGATTATCACACAATGATTCCAAGCAGGTCAATTTATGCTGAGAATATTATGTAACAGAACCCACTTCACCTCCATTATACTGACAATGATCTTCCTTACGTCAACCTTGTGCTTCTTAGTAAAGTTGAAAATACTGAGCCAAGAACAGACAGTGACAATTCCAGAGGCTCAGATGTACTTACAGGTGCCTTCAGACAACATCAGCCACCCAGGCTAAAGTCCTGGTTTAAAACATCCCTACATGAATGAATCTCAAAAACCATATGCTGAGCAAGTGAAGCCAGATCAAAAGGGCACCTACTGTATTATTCAACTTACATGAAATTCTAAAATGGGCAAAATTCATCTCTAAAGATAAAAAACAGATCAGTGGTTGCCTTGGGGTGGAAGGTGGGGATACTTTTGCAAAAGGCTAGGAGGAAACTTTCTAGGGTTTTAGAATTGTTATCTATCTTTATGGGGGTGGTAGTTATACAAATGTATACATAAATTAAAAGTCACTGAACCGCTGACTAAAAATATCTGCATTTTATTGTATGTAAATGATACCTTAATAAGGTTGATTACAAAATGAACCAAAAACAAAACAAAGCAAAAGAAAAACCTCTCAAGACCTCAAAGGAAATACACTGTTTTCTTCCAGGGTACCAGATTGGAATGAGGCACTGGTCTGTTCTACCCTCAGATTATCCCTAGGATTATCTAGTCTATTTTAAATCACTGGAGTCCCCTATCAGAAAAACTCACCCCATGTTTGATTACCTTGATTTCTTCTCTGCCTCTTCTCCCAAACACAGTGAAGTCATTTATGGAAGAAAAACCAGCTTTTTCCAAATTTGCATCATCACATATTCTTTCCAAAGCTATTATTTATGGAATAAAATTTGGCTACAGTTTGTAAAAATCTAGCTTTTTGAGGCTTACAGTTAAACTATTGCCTCCACTGGAATTTGGAAAAAAAATTATCTTGAAAATGAATAGCTGAGATTTGACATTTTTGTTTTTTGTGATTTTCTCTTCCCCTGAGAGAGAAAGGGTAACTGAAAGTGAGTAGGAATGAGAAACACATACATAAAGAAAAAAAAATTATCTTGCTGCTTTTGCATGTTTATAATTTATAGGAGGCCCTTTTCAACAATAATCTATTATCAGAATCAATAAAATATAATCTCCATGAAGTCCAGGCCAGGATATTTGTCTCTTTTTCAGCAGATTGCAATACAAACTGCATTCATGGATATGCTTCTTGATGATCTTTCTAATACTATAACAGTTGACCATTTCCTCATGCCTTTTCACCTTAACTTAAACCTGGTTTTTCACTAATGACCTCACATTTCCTTCTCTATCACTTGGTTTTTGGCCTCTTTTCCAACTCCAACTCCAACTAGCACTTCACTCTGGAACCAAAGGAAGACTCACACCTTCCTGCTTTTTAGTGATACCTCAAGGTCATTACCATATTGTGATCACCCCTAAAGATAGCCAGACAATTGTTATTTCAGAGCCATCTGACAGTTTGTAGCTCTAAAAATTAACCAAGGATCGCATTTGTCAAGAATATCCTAGTTGAAGATTTTGGTAATACAGCAACAGTAATTCCGAAGTCATTTATGACAATCAGTGTGGGAAGCACCCTCCTTCGGGAAGACACTTTGCCATACAATACTCTTTCCCTGTCAGGTAATAAGGAATCATGGTGTGGAAAGTAACCTTTTGTGGAAAGAAATACTTGGCTTCAAGAAGGCGTGAAGTTCATACATTTTTCTTGAATTAGATTCTCCATTAATTATTTTATCCACAAAGAGGTAATTATTAGAATTATGTAAGCAATTAAGGAGATGCTACTCCACATTCTTTCAGCTTGTTGACCTTTCCCACTTTATTTCATGTGGCTATCTGAAACATCAGTGATTTACATGACTTTCTTTTTTTAACAGATTTGTGTGTGTGTCCCCATGATGAAAACATCATTAAAATAAAATATCATGCATAGACTCTTAAGAAGCAGAGTCTACTTAAAGTCCTGGAAAATGTGAAAGCACTAATATTCATGGACAACTTTACACTCTGAAATTTACTCCAAATTTTATTGATCTCTATTTTGTCTAGGAGTTTTTCAAATTTTCTACCATCATCATTTGTTAGTTTTATAATTATGTAATAAAGGCATTAAATCACACAATCTTTTGTTATCCGTTGCAGTTTTAAAACTATTCTTTTCTTTGTCCTCAACAGATATGTCATAGATTAGTACACAAGCAAAGACTTTCAACATAACAGTACTTTACAGTGACAAGAACTATGCTGAGCTATCTCTATCCTAAGACAATGCACTAGAAAAGCCCTAGGAATTCTTAAGCATTAGGAATATAGAGACAATCAAGGGGCAAGGTCCTTGCCTTCAAGTATACATAATCATTATAGCAAATGCTTAAATAGCACTTAGTATATGCCAGGCATTATTGTAACTCATCACAGCAGTCTTACTATACTCCTTTTTAATAGATAGGGAGAGGAAGCCACAGGGAAGCCATAGGGTAAAGCCAGAATTTGAACCTAGGTAGACTAGTACACTCTCCACGGCTTTAACTACTACGTTTATATATATATATTATATATATATATATAATATATATATATATATATATATATATAAGTTATATATACTTAACTCCAAGTATTCCAAAGTTACAAAACACTTATCTACCAAAACTCAAAAAAGAGCACACAAACTGGCATAGAAAATAAACATGTAAAAGTTCATAAATAAACCACAATATAACCTGCTCCACATAATATACTGACTGCAGTGTCCTGGGCCTCTCCCATCCTTAGGTAGCCAGAAATTACAACAAAATGATACTTTCCACCTTTGGAAGCCACACCATCTCTCATACCAGCCAACTCATTACTTCCTTAGAGGGAACAGGAAATTAACCTGAATATCATGAAAAACTATATATATATATATATATATATATAGCATTACTGATGTAGAATCTTTGTTTAAAGACAATAACTTCAATAGCAGAGGGAAGAGGGAACTTTACCATTGCAGGCTTCAGATAACCTCTATTATTTCTCAGATTTCACGCTAAATCATAAAATGCCATATTGTGTCTGAAGCTATTTTTTCAATAGTCCATTTTCTAAAATGGACTAGCAAAGCAGTAAATACTGAGGAACATTTTGGCTCCCAAATCCTAAAGCCATTCTGATTATGCCTGGGTGATCATGGGACCACCACTGGAACCAGCAGAGGACTGGCTGAAATACCAGTGTTCTGGGCAGCTTATAAATTAGAAATTATACAGAATCCAATTTTATTTTTTTGTTAAGTAATTCCTATGAGGCTTTTGGGATGTCAATATAAAGTCCTATGATGTGTAATCTTTATCCATAAGATGGGGAACAATGCCAATCCCCATCATAAATACTTTCACAATCTGACACTGAAAATCCACTGTAGGGCATAGGACCTGCAAATAGGATATGAATCACACACATCCACTCATTCAGACAATCTTCAAATATTCATTTTTAAGTCTAATATGCCAATAATGTACCTGGCTCTAAGATGCTAAGCCATGCTAAATGCTGAAACAGACATACTCAGTTCTGGCCCTCCTGGAACTTATTACCTACAGAAGTGCCTTCATTGTAAATGGTCAGGTCTCAGCCAATGCTATTATCATCAGCAGGTGACCAAATGATAGAGCTTGCTTTCTAAACAAGCTCCACACTCTTTGCTTTCAACATGTTTGCTTTCCTTCAAGGCACATAATCCAGTGGTCAGTTTCTCCCAGTTAGTGAGGTTTGAGGAAATTGTACCCAGTGAACGATTCCTTGTGGCCTCACTCTTTCCTCACACTCCCCTCTGTGCTCTTGAGCTAAAGAGATCTGGATTCAAGTCACTTGCTCTAACCTTATTATTTTAAAATAGGGTTGCTCTTGCTTTGAGGATTTCTACTGGACCAACACGGTGGCAAAGCAGCACTGAAGCAGAAGCAGGTAAATTTCAAAATGACGGCTCTAAAAATATCCACTCTCCTTTTGTTCTCCTCCTATCCCTTTGCTCTGAACACCTCTGCCCTGAGGCTTTGCCTTTACCCTTCTCTGATTACTGCTCCAAAAGGGTTTCCAAGAGCGGGGAGTATTTATGGTTTCATTTGCTCCCAAGTCCTTGGTGGAAAAGGATGCTTGCTTCCTGATTCTTACTACTTCCACACTCACATTGTTAACACAAAAATCATTATTTTTTTAAAAATATTTTCCTCAGCTTCCTATTTCTTCTGGGCCAACACTGAAAGGATATTTTCAAAGAAACAATATCTTCTCCCCATTGCCCTTCTGAGTTTCACGTTTTTACCTCTAGTCTCATTTTCAACCCTTATTACGGGATGCATCACAAAAATAGAAGAAAGTTCTTTGTGCTTTCCCTGTACCAGCCAATTATTCTAATTTGTTCTGTCTCTAAAGAACAGAATGCGAAATCAACACAAAGCCTGATTATGCGATCTCTTCCAAGGGAAAGATCTGAGAGTTGTCTATTTACTAATGAAGCTCAGTGTGTATTAAGGGTTGACTGAAGCAATCATCAGGAATTTTCATCCCTTAAATTAGTGTTTTTCACCAGATGCACATCTTTCATTTTGGATAACATATCTTTTAAGTTCAGGATACAGCTGGACAACAGAAAAGAAAAAGAGGTAACCAACACAACATTTTAAGTAATAACACAATAACAGCTATCATCCTTCCCTGAGGAATTCAGGCTACTTTATGGACACAATTTAGTACAAACTTGTAAGAAAGCTAACAAAGCCCAAAATCACTTCACAATAGCCTAGAGAGGTAAAGGTCAAAACTTATTACTGCCAGGCCCAGCAGACAATGTCACCTACCGGAAAGAGCACAGGACAGGAAAACCTGGAAGCCTGTGTTCCAGTTTCGGTTATTCCTGTAAGCATTAGTATGATCTGAGTGAACTCAGCCTGCCCTGCTTTTTGTGTTTATAAAAACCTACATCATCCTCTCAGTAGAGTGAAATGCCACATCTGAAAAGTTGCAGATCTCTTTAGGAAAGAAACAAAACTCACGCTTTCCAACCAAAATGGAATAATTCAGTCAATGGAGACTTAATAAAAATCTGCCATAAAGCAACTGTTTACTTGAAATCTATCTTTTGTGGTATATTTATTGGGGTAAGGAATGTTAGGAAATCATAATTAGAGTTACCAATTATTCCAGAAATCAAGGTCATTAAGTTCAGATTCCAACTTTGACCTTGACCCAGGCTTACAGAGATGTAAGATGTCCCAGTACCTCATATCCACCACACATGTGAGAAACAAGGTATGCAGACAGATCCTCTTATAAATACCCCATAGGTAGTGGTTTTTTTGCAGGGTCTCAAATTCGTTGCCATTCTTCCCATCCAGATGCGGGCATTTTCCCTTGAATTTGGGCAGACTTTCCACAGCTTCAAACAGTAGAGCAGGGGTCAATAAATTATGGCAGGTGGGCCAAATCTAGGCCTCTACCTGCCTTTATAAACAAAGCTTTATTGGAACACAGCCATGTTCATTAGCATATGTATTGTTTGTGTCTGTTTTCACAACACAGCAGCAGAGTGGAATAGTTGCAAAAGAGACTGTATGGCTTGTAAAGCCTAAAATATTGACCGTCTGACACTTTACAGAAAAAGATCTCCAACTCCTGCAATAGAATATACTGAAAGTGATGCTATGTAATATCTAAGACTAGGTCATAAAAGATCATGCAGCTTTTGCATGACTCTCTTGGAATGCTTGAACTCTGGACACTCATTCTTGGGATACTCTATCTTGAATCCTAGCTACCACGTTATGTCCAAGCCACATGGGCAGCCATCTGTAGGCACTCCAGTCAACAGTCCTTGTTGGGCCCAGTCTTCAAGTCATCCCATGTCAAGTGCCAGACATGTGAATTAAAATTATCTAGGGGCTTCCCTCGTGGTGCAGTGGTTGAGAGTCGGCCTGCCGATGCAGGGGACACAGGTTCGTGTTCCGGTCCGGGAGGATCCCACATGCTGCGGAGCAGTTGGGCCTGTGAGCCATGGTCGCTGAGCCTGCGCGTCTGGAGCCTGTGCTCCACAACGGGAGAGGCCACAACAGTGAGAGGCCCACGTACCGCAAAAAATAAAAATAATTATCTAGATGATTCCAGCCCCAGTCATTTGAATCCTCATGAGCTGAGGTTTCAGACATCAGTCATGGAGTAGGGACAAGCCATCTCCTCTGTGTACTGTTTGAATTGCTGACCCACAGAATCTGTGCACATATTAAAATTTGTTTATTTCACCACTAAGTTTGGACTTCTTTATTATGTAGCAATAGATAACTACAGCACTGTCTGTACACAGGAGATCTATATTTCACAGAGCACATATTTAGATGTGAATGTTGACTTCTCAATTTCTGTTATGAGAAGAATGTATACACACATATAGATATAAAATGTTTATGTATATGTAAATATTATACCTATATACGCTAATCTATATTATCCATAAAATGAGGGGCCTTTGATAATGGCTAACATTTTTTTTTCTGGTATTTATTGTGTTCCAAGAACTGATAAATTCTTGCATTGTATGAATTTTCTCTTTTAACCCTCATAGCAACTCGCTGAGAGAAATAATGTTATCTCTATTTTATAGATGAGAAATCTGAGGCAAAAACAGATAACATGCTCAAGAGTACCCAACAAGTAAATTTTAGAGTCAAGATTTGAACCCAAGTTCTCAAGTTTTAGATCCCTTACTCTTAGTCACCAAGCTATAGACTGAGGAAGGGAATGAAAGCTGAAGCCATTACCTCATGTTCAAGAAGTTAGACAGAAACGTAGCAGGTATGGTTGAAAGAAGACAGGACTTGGGAGCCTCCCTGGTGGCGCAGTGGTTGAGAGTCCGCCTGCCGATGCAGGGGATACGGGTTTGTGCCCCGGTCTGGGAGGATCCCATATGCCGCGGAGCGGCTGGGCCCGTGAGCCATGGCCGCTGGGCCTGCGCGTCCGGAGCCTGTGCTCCGCAACGGGAGAGGCCACAACAGTGAGAGGCCCGCATACCGCAAAAAGAAAAAAAAAAAAAAAAAAAGAAAGAAGACAGGACTTGGAGTCGTAAGTCCAGAGCCTGAGTGATGAAATGAATTCTCCTCTCATCTAGATATAGGTTTGTGTTTAGAAAATGAAGAAGAGCACTGCACAGTTTGATTGTTGATTTCTGTACTCAATGATACCAAAGAATGGAAGTTTACCAGGGAGCTATTTTGCAATGACATAAATTATTGATTCAAAATCAAACCTTTATTATAAATTATTGATTCAAAATCAAATCTTTATTAAGTCTCCATTGCATCAGAAGTCTTTCCCACTCTTCATTTCTTTTTAATCCCTTTTTTGTCTACTTTTGGCCAAAGCTTGAAGCCTAATTTGACATTTGGAAATAAAATAATGAAACAGTCATACCACAGCAATTCCAATGCCTACTGAAATGGAAGCTCTAAATAATTTTTCAGATAATTTAGGCAATTAAAAATGTTTACATCATAGATGCAAAGACAGAAGTTACTTGTGTAATAAAATAACTGGTGAGACAAAAGTTTCTGGTCAAGTAGATTTGTTTAAATAGGAACACTAATCTGAGTTCTACCCCTGTGCTAAAACCCAGTGACAGGCTGCATACAGCTTCTAAAGGGATAGTTCAGTGCAATGGGTCAAATTCATCCCATAAAATGTGGTATTATTAGTAATACTAAAAGACAGAGTGTGACTGTTTTCTTTGGGACATAGATGAAGACCCCAAGATAGACAATATTAAGGACAAATTATGTGGAATAAGATATTATCTCAGTCCTTGGAACATGTCATCCAGGATAGAACAAGAAATAGATTTATTATCAAGTACATGAAGCCAGAGCCAGTAAGCAATGAGTGGTAGACGGTTAAAACAGACAGGTTTTAGAAGTAGAGGTACAGGTGTAGAAAACAAACAGGGTTACCAGGGGATGGGGGGAGGGATAAACTGGGAGATTGGGACTGAAATATACACACTACTGTATATAAAATAGATAACTAATAAGAACCTGCTGTTCTTATTAGCACAGGGAACTCCACTCAATACTCTGTAATGGCCTATTTGGAAAAGACTCTAAAAAAAAAAAGTGGATATATGTATATGTATAACTGATTCACTTTGCTGTACACCTGAAACTAACACAACATTGTAAATCAACTATATACCAATAAAATTTTTTTTAAAAATAGGTTTTAAGAACCACAGTCAGGGAGCAGTGTGGATTGGAAAGACCTGGCAAGAAATATTTCTGCATCCTCAGATAATCCTCCCCAAATTGGCTATTGCAAGGGTGAGCATTTAAGAGATCTTTGACCTAAGGAGGACATGAGATTAACAATCTAACCCAATGTGCACGAATTATTCTCCTCGGTGCTATCAGAAATCAGATGGCATCCTAGAGCAAGGGTCAGCAGATCTTTTCTGTAAAGGGTCAGATAGTAAATATTTTGGATTTTGTGTACCATACATCTCTGTTGCAACTGCCCATCTGCTGCTATAGCACAGAAACAGCCATACACAGTACATTAATGAATGGGTGCAGCTGTGTTCAAGCAAAACATTATTTATAAAACCAGGAGTCAAGAGAGATTTGATCAGTGGGCCAGAGTTTGCTGACCCCAGTTCTGGGTTAGTGTTCACAGCTGAATGAGTCATGAGGCCTTAAGTTCCAGTTCTCATTGTACCACTTTCTACCTGGGTGAACCTGGGTTCATCCTTTTATTTATATGGGCCACTATATTAGTCAAGGTTCTCCAGAAAAACAGAACTAATAGTATGTGCATACAATGTGACCATATATATTGACAGATATAGACCTAGATATCAATATTGATATCTAGATCTATATCCATATCTATATATAGATAGAGAAAGAGAGAGAGAGATTTTAAACAACTGGTTCACACAATTATAGAGGCTTGGTAAATTCAAACTCTGCAGGTTAGGTGCTCTAGAGACTCTAGGAAGAGTTGCAGTTCAATTTCTGTTAAGTGTTCTGGTAGAATTCCTTTTTGCAACAGGGAGGTCAGTCTTTGTTTTATTAAGAGCTTCAACTGATTGGTTGAAGCCCACCCATATTATGGAGGATAATCTGCTTTACTCAAAGTCCACCAATTTAAATATGAATTTCATCCAAAAACACCATCACAGGGACCTTCCTGGTGGCACAGTGGTTAAGAATCCGTCTGCCAATGCAGGGGACACGGGTTTGAGCCCTGGTCCAGGAAGATCCCACATGCCGTGGAGCAACTAAGCCCGTTCACCACTATTGAGCCCGCGTGCCTAGAGCCCATGCTCCGCAACAAGAGAAGCCATGGCAATGAGAAGCCCGCGCACCATAACAAAGAGTAGCCCCAGCTTGCTGCAAATAGAGAAAGCCCACGTGCAGCAATGAAGACCCAATGCAGCCAAAAATATAAATAAATAACATATAAAAATTTTTTTAAAAACCCAAAACACCATCACAGAAATATCCAGAATACTATTTGACCAAATAACTGGGCGTGGTGGCCCAGACAAATTGACATGTAAAATCAACCACCTAAGCCATAGTTTTGTCATCTTTTAGTGAGAAATTTGATTTATCTGAACTATTCTGATACCTTCTAGAGATAACACCCTCAGTTTTTCACATGGTAAGCAGCAGAGGGAAAGAGGCCATTTGCCCAGTCAGATGACACCTAAAAGGATAAAATTCTGTCTTCTCTCTCCAACCCACAAGGATGAATGCCAAAAATACATCACTTATATCTGCTTTAGCTAACATATGATAGGTCTGGAACTGACCTATGCTCCCAGTAAGCCCCATGAAATGCTGTTTCATTAAGGGGAGACTTTACTTGCTAAGATTAGAAGCAAAAGAGGGTGGTGGATGAAAAACTGCCCAGGGATATAAGTTCATGCAAGGAAGCAGGAGAGAGAATGGGTATCCGAAGGTGTGCACTCTGAGCCAACACTAATTCCACAGCATCACCTTGTAATTCAGGGAGCCCAACTGCTGGGGGGGGGTTCCATCCTTTTTTTCCCCCAAAGAGGGACATATCAAGGATATTGGCAAAGGAAGAGCATTAGTTATAACAGATAAATTCCTTTTTAGAGGTGATCTCACAAATGATTTGGCTCAGTGTAGACTATAATTTGGCTCCAAAAACCATAAACTAGAGCCTTTCATTCCAGGTCCCTCCTCAAATATCCATGATAGGTAGAAATCTGGCATCAGTAGTTTTTGAAATCTCCCCAGGTGATTATAATATGCAACCAGGGCTGAGAACCGGGAGATGTAGAGAGAATTTAAATTGAACTTTAGTTAAACAGTAAAACAAGTTCTGACTCTACTGGCTGGAGCTAGACAAGGGCTATGGATTTAGTTGGATGAGAAGATAAAGAACACCAGGGAGTAAATCAAATGCTTTACACCTGTGCTTAGCTAATTGTTACTGAGATAATTCAATCCTTGTAAGAAGAGGGGACGTTTCTACAAATATCTCTTAACAATAAGTCCTTTTACCCAGTCAGATTTACCTCCCAGCAAAGGGGTAAAGAAGGCTAGAGTTCTCCATACATGCTTAGCTTTAATTAGCACTTGTGACTTGCCCAAAACCTGGATCATATTTCCCCTAAATTTCATGTTATTCCCTAAGTTTTTCAAACCCAGGGCTAAGGGGTTTCCCAGGATGAGATTTTAAGTGCTCACACAGGGGAAGTCCCTGGCAAACCAGGACAGAGGTCACTCTACAGTGAAATGTAAAGCATCCTAAATAACCCTGCCACTGTTCCCAGATACTAGTCTATGCCAACCAGTGGAGAAAAGGCATTCTCCATTACTACCATAGCAAATGCTGCTGTACTTGCCTTAGCTAGTCCGTATCTTTTCCAGGCACCACTCCTGTTCACCTGCTGGTGGACGCTTTGGCCAGCTGACAATGCAGGTATTTTCAAACTTTAAGGTGAATAAAAATCATCTGGAGGGCCTGTTATAACAGAGATCACTGAGCCCCACCAGAGTTGCTGATTCCATAGGGCTGGGACAGGGCCCTAAAACTTGAATATCTAACACATTATCAGGGGATGCTGGTAAAGCTGGTCAGGTTGTTACCGAATGCAGGTTTGTGTGTCTGAAGCACAGTGAGGCCAAACAAACCTAAAGGTTGGAGTTTGGAGCAGAGAAAGGTTTATTGCAGGATCGAGCAAGGAGAGGGGTGGCCCGTGTTCCAAAAAAACCCTGAAATCTCCAAAGGGTTTCAGCAAAGCATTTTTAAAGGCCAGGTGAGGGAGGGGCGTTCCTAGGGAATGTGATCAGCTCGTGCACAATTCTCTGATTGGTTGATGTTGAGGCCACAGGGCAGGTAACATTATCCATCCTCAGGTGCTAGAAGGTCTGGGGGCTACGTGCTCATGATCATCAAGGAGTTAATTTCTTCCATTTGGTGGTGGTTTTTAGCATCTGAAAACTCAAGAAGTATGCCTGAGATACTATTATCTGAGTACTTCAGAGAGGAACTACAGCAGAGGCTATGGGGGATGGGTCTGTCCTAGGAAGGCCCCATAGGGTACTGCTTGGTTACAAGGTGACCATACTTTGAGAATTATTGTTCTAGTGGCTTGGAATGTTAAGAAAGTAATGGAAGAATCCCTTCCCAGATCTAGATTCCAGTATCAACAGCTATTTTAGTGGGGGGAAGGGTAAGTTTTGTCCTTGCTTGGACTTCTTGTTCATTTTTCTCAAAGCCTATTTGAGGCAGTGCACTCAGCTGTCCTACAGATCTGTCTTTTGCTTCAACAGTGTTTGGAATGAACAGACCCAGGGACGCTCCTTGCTCCAGCCCCCGACCACCCTCCAACCTTTCTTCCAGTCGCAACCTTTAGAATCAGCCACTCAGCTATCCTCAGCCTCCAGGACAGGCCAACACCATTTTTTGAGCTTAGCTCCTTATCACTGATCAACCACGAGTTCCCAGATTCGTCAGAATTATTCCACCGAGGTGGAGGCCACCGTCCACCGCCTGTTCAACATGCATCTGTGGACACTTACCTCTCTCTGAGCTTCTATTTCGAGAGCAACGATGGGACTCTGGACGGTATGGGCCACTTTTTTCGCCAATTGGCCGAGGAGAAGTGTGAGGGCGCCCAGCGTCTCTCGAAAATGCAAAACCAGTGCTGTGGCCGCGCCCTCTACCAGGATGCGCGGAAGCCTTCTCAAGATGAGTGGGGTGAAACCCAGGATGCTGTGGAAGCCGCCATTCTCAGGGAGAAGAACCTGAACCACGCACTATCGGATCTGCACGCCCTGGGTTCTGACTGCACAGACTCCTACCTCTACGACTTCCGGGAGAGCCGCTTCCCGGAGGAGCAGCTGAAACTCATCAAGCAGATGGGCGACCACTTGACCAACTTCCGCAGGCTGGTTGGTCCACAGGCTGGGCTGGGCGAGTATCTCTTTGAAAGGCTCACCCTCGAGCACGAACAGGTGTTTCTGAAGTCCAGCGTCCTTTGAGGAGCCCCTCTGGCATCAGAGCTTTTCCTGAAGCCCCGCTCTGCAGCCACTAGGCAGCTTTTTAACCACCCTGGATCCCTCTCCCAAGCCTTGGGCCAAATGGAAACAATAACGCTTTTTGCAGGTAAAAAAAAAAGCCTATTTGAAACACAAACAGAATAAAAAGGAAAAAAATAGATAGATAGATACACGTTCTTTTAACATACGAATTGCCCCACTTTATCTGTGTGAAATAAGTTTGTTCCTGTTTTTGGGCTGGTTCTCAAGCTTTGCTGCTCGTTTGAATTACCTAAAGAGCTTTTAAGGAAAACATTGGTGTCTGGGTCCCAGCCCCAGAGATTTTCATTTAGTAGGTCTAGGGAGGAGCCTAGGCACAGGGAGGCCTCAGAGATCCCCCAGGTGATTCTAATGTGCAGCAAATTTGTGAACCACCTCTTGGCTTCAATCCAGCTAGTGATCAGATATTAAATCTAAGACACATGGGCTAGTGCGTGAGCTCTGTTGCTAGGTGTATTCCATTTTCTTCCTCCTGGAAGATTCATGCCAGGGAAAATGATTGATAGTTGTGTTACTTCTCTGAAATGGTTAGAAATTTCCAATTAGCGTGAACAGGGGAGGGTGAATGGGTGAATGCAATAAGGTATATCATTTACGTATTGCCCTATGTGTATGGCTAGAAGCTTTTGCAACTGAGGTCTGCCCTACATTTCATGCTAATGGTAATGCTTGTCCTCCTAATGCAGCTGTAAACTTTATAAGCCCATAGGTAGACAGCGTCACAAAATATTTACCCCTCCCCACTGGCCCACTCTCAAGCTTCACTCCCCTTCCCCAATACACAAATGTACATCAATGCGCTTGAGAGCAATATCAACATATTGACCTTCAATTCTTCTACTTTGCAGCCTCCCTCTTATCAGGAGATGTCAGCATTTAGTGCAAGGACAAATGCTTGCCTCTTGGTGAGTAATGTAGACAATGCCTCCAAGAGACAAATAGCCCTTAGGGAGGGGGAAAAAGTCTTTCAAAAAGGTTGATGCCCAGAGGAGGCATTTCCAGTCATCTCAGCTTAGAGGTCAAATATCCAAAATTAAAAGGTTAAAAAAAAGAAGAGGAAGAAAGGAAGGAAGAAAAGAAGGAAACAATTTTCTTATCTCATTGTAATAAGGCAGTTTTCCTTAAAAAAAAAAGACTTAAACCTTAAATTCTCTTTCCTAATCAAAATGTGCTTTTCCATCTTTAGATTATTCCTCCTATATCCTGTATTATTCATGATGTTTGATTCTTGAAATAACACATGGCTGAAAACAGAAGCTAACCTATTGTCCACTGTGAATTAAATCTTCTTTTCCTAGGACCCATCTACAATGTACAATTTGGGGTTTGCCAACATAATTATTTTCTCTGAAATAAGTTACAGCGTTTTGCCTTTTCAATATATAGTTATACAACCTATTGTTAACACAATATAGTTAATATAGTCAATATAGTAAATACAACTATAACACACATGATATGATGCCACTTTGGTGATTTTCTTCATCCACGTAATTCTGAAATTTGACAGTATATTTCTCATATTCTAATGAGCTGAGTATTACCTTTGCAAGGATAGAAAAATAAAATAAATTCATAATATTCTTGTGTGGTTTGTCCCTGGGGTGGATTACCATAATGGGGGGATATTTGAGCCTTTCCCCAAGTCATTAAAAAATCTCCAGCAAGCAGCCCCTCGTCCTCTCCAGGGAGAGGGGGAAAGGATCTTTAATCATAATAATCCTGGGGGGAGAAATCTCAGAAATAAGACATCTGCTTCTGTGCCTTGTTGTTTTGCAGAATAGCAATGATTGCTTTAGCAGCTTCTATTGCCATATGTGTACAATAAGTAAATGAACATAAAATTGAATGAACACATAAAAGGATAAACCCACCCAGCTTAACAAATCCACTCTCTCACCTGCTGTGCCCTGAAACATGAAAAAAAGAATCACTGGATCATAAGGATTAATAAAATAACAGTCTCTGTTAACAATATTGACAGGAGGTATAAGGATAATTTGTCTGATGTGGGACCAACAGCTTAACTGCTTAATTCTTAACCCTGCCCTCTTCCACCACTTTTCTCCTAATCAGGGAAAAAAAATTACCTATACATTTGCATTAGAAGAAATCAAAAGTCAGTAGTCCAAACATTTTTTAAAATTTTGTTTTCTGTCCAGTTGGAAATGAAATACATGATTGAATTTTCTTCATCATTCATATAGTCAATGTGGAAAACATCAGGGCCATGAATTTCAATATAGTAAGAGAAATTTTTTAATTGGTCTTCCCAAACCACTAATAAGTAACTGATATTGTATATAATGCTAAAATCTTAGAGACTGAGTTTGATATTTTAAAAGTTCCGAAAACATTAGCTAATTTCTCCTCATCATATTTCTCATGGCTCAAAGCTGGGTATTACTTTTTTAAAATAAATTTATTTATTTTTATTTATTTATTTATATTTTGGCTGCGTTGGGTCTTCGTTGCTGCTCACGGGCTTTCTCTAGTTGCGTTGAGCAGGGGCTAATCTTTGTTGCGGTGCACAGGCTTCTCATTACAGTAGCTTTCATTATTGTTCCACAACTCTATGGGTTCCTTTTTAGGTCCTAGGAAGAACCCTAGAAATTAGTTCATGTAATTATATGTTTTTTCAAAATTGTCAAAAGAGATATTTTAACTTCAATCAGGTAAGACCAGCGTCTCTTTCTCTGCCAATTTTCCCTCTATCATATTCCGCTATGTTGGATCATATTGGAATGGCCACAGGCTTTTTTGAAATCTGGCTAAGGAGATATTTTAGGTGAGGCTATTATGTGATTTTCAGACACCACCATATGTAATTGACTATATACTATCCCATTACAGGAATAACTTCCAGTACTCCTACTGACTACTCTACTGACTTAACTAGCACAAGATACAGAAGCATAAGGACAAAAACCACCTTACAATATAGCCATGTCCTGCACTTCACAGCTCTCAAAGCATGTGCGTTTGAAGAAGAAAAAAAGAACTGAAAAGTATAAAGCCAGAAGCTATTCTGTGGAAAATTATTTCAATCATCAGGCATGTGAACGGTAAGTCAAAGATTCAGTTCTCATCAATGATTAGTCAAAACAGAAATTTTCTGCTGTCAAGGATATACTCCATCAATAACAGTGTGTGTGTGTGTGTGTGTGTGTGTGTGTGTTTGTGTAATGGAATGGTGTGAAAGAGTATTTTATCAGGATTCCTGTAATGCACAAACCTATAGCAGTACTGAAATCAGTAATGCATTTATAATAGTAAATATTTAGGAAGAAGTAATCCATAGAGATTTTCTCAAATTTAACAATGAAAATTAATGTGACATTTTCAATAATAAATTGTGAAGCTGAAATAAACTTTTCTAAACTATTAATAACTAAAAGCAAATTCTAATCAACCATGTTAAAGAAACCTATGTCTATAAACTACAAAGTTTATTTCTTAAAATTTTATTTCTAAAATACATAAACTGTCATATGAGGAGGCAATTGAAGAATATATAGCTAAAAGAGTGGGGAAAAAGTTTTATAGAGATACATCTGGCAGTAGTTAATTTTTAAATGTCATTTTTCTAGATTTTGTGATACCTATAGTATTGATATTTGACAGCATTTAAAAAATTGTAATTTGAAGATTTGCTACTTCCAGGTAGAATAAAATATTTTGAAGCCAAACAACATTTCCACTGAGAAAAACAAAAACAGCCAAATAAAATAGCCAGCATTCAATCAAAAAGTTCTAGACATACCAAGAGATAGAATCATATGACTAAAATTCTAAGAAAAGAACAGATAATACAGAAATATATAAGATATTGTGTATCTTTATCAGGAAAAGTCCTTATCAAGAAAAGACTTTTAAATCATTAGAATTAATATTATATTTTATTTATTTGTATATTTTATTTATATATAGATATTTATATTTTTATATATAGAACTTGAAGCCCTAGTTAAGGCAGTGACAATAGCAGTAGCAATGGGAGTGAAAAGAAATGGTTATATTCAAGCATATTTTGTCAATAAAAGTCCAAGATCAGATGTCTGACTGCATACATGGGACGGATAGAAAGAGTGGGAAAAATCAAAGTTAACTTTAGAGGTTCTAGTGAAGATGGGGCTGCCATCACCCAACCCAAGGGGTTGGGATCATCCCCAAGGTCTAGGAGACTCAAAGGGAAGGTCATGGTCAGAGGAAAAGATAATTGGTGGGAAAATAAAACTCCCAGTATCTCCATCTCCTTATACCAGCTTTGTTCTTCTGCTCATATACATAGCAGCATTTCATTCAAGGGGAAAGTCATTGATCTGATTGGTCAAATTAAACAACATAGTTCAAGGTACATTTACAGTGAGTAGTTCCTCCATAATTTAGAAAGTCATGTTCACAATTTCCCTCTTCATACACCCTGGAACACACTGCCCATTCCTCCAAAGTTTCCACTCCATACAGTGGACCAGAGATGACGTCAGCCCAGAACTGAGAGCTTGGCAGGAGATGGTGTCAGCCTCACTTAGAGCTCTGGCATAAGTTATAACCCAACCCAGCTTTAGAGAGAGCTCTGCATGGAATCTTGGGAGTAAACTCATCCATAATAATGTGATTCTATTTTTCATTTGGTTTTCTTCCTTGCTTAACTTTCCCTGGCAACTCTGACAAACAAACGTTCAGGCATTCCTGGGCCACTCACTAACTTTATTCCATTTAATGTCATCCAGATTCCCAAGAAAATTACTAACAATAAGGAGGGAAATTTGGAACATGGTGAGTTTTAGATGCCTGAAATATACAGGTAATTGAATCCAGTAAGTAGCAAATTATTTGGATCTCAAATATGCCAGTAGAATAGGAGACTAAGCTCAATTTAATGTACTCTTACTGAAAGCACATAGCTGATATTAAAAGAAAGAAAGGAACACCTGCATGTTTCAGAAAGTAACAAAGAAATTAAATCCAGAGAAATAAGAGCGGACTGATGTCTATGGGTTCTGTTCCTTAGTATAGGCCTTATGTAAATAGGGGCTGGAGCTAGAGATCTAACATTACCTTGAGGCTAGGAATTTAGACTCAGGATGGAACAATATTGAGAAGTTGGTACAGATATCCTACAGAAATTTCATGAGGAACTGCTTAGTCCATTAAAAGGGCCAAGGGAGGTGGTGAGGAAGATTGATATCTCTTTAAAACCTTCAGGTAGAGAAAACATCAACACCTATGAAAAGTAAGCCTGTCCTTCCCAGAGTTGTGATGGCCAGGTTGTCACTAACCTGTAAGGCCCTGTATGAATCAGAAACTGCAAGGTGAGTAATTCAAAGAAAAACAGGTGGGAAATTAGAACTTACAAAAAGGATGGGTATGGCAATAAATCCTAGGACCCCATCAGAGACAAAATTAAAACCACTCTAAAGGGAAATTTTAACAAACCAGAGCAGACAGTATCCTAACCAGAATAGGATAATAATTCTGAGGAAGTTACTTTAGTTATTTAAATAATATTCAACGCATTTCCATGGCCAGGCCATTTTGAAGAATTCTAAAACTGGGCAGCACTATGGAGAAAATAGAAAGGTGTTTACCATAAAAAAAGTGAAGGTAAGGGGCTTCCCTGGTGGCGCAGTGGTTGAGAGTCTGCCTGCCGATGCAGGGGACACAGGTTCGTGCCCCGGTCTGGGAAGGTCCCACATGCCGCGGAGCGGCTGGGCCCATGAGCCATGGCCTCTGAGCCTGCTCGTCCGGAGCCTGTGCTCCGCAACGGGAGAGGCCACAACAGTGAGAGGCCCGCGTACTGCAAAAAACAAACAAACAAACAAAAAAGTGAAGGTAAGAAAGATAATGTCTAATTTTTAATTATCCTGTGGTTTATTTAAAACTTTTGGAACCCCAAAATAGAGAAAACCTATGAGGAAATGAAGATTTAAATATTTAGAGATTTATCAACTCATCTATAAAAGCTTTATTAATCTCTTCTTTTAATAACATTCCTGAGAGGTATAAATGTGTCTAGTGATAGGGTTGAATAAGCCTGAGATAATTTCAATTGTTTACTATTCTTGGTCAGCTATTAAGACCTTTCAAGAGTATCTCGATTTTCATGGCATCATCCAACAAAAAGCAGGATATTTTACAGAAAGTCCTGGTCTACTTTTTGGCTTGCTTTTGTGTTTATGTTTTTGCTTTCTTCATATTGGGTGGTACATTAGGCTACCTATTGCATACTCCCTCATTCATGCATGCATTCATTCAAACAATATTTATTGAGTTGAGATATTTAATTAACACTCAATAAATGATGCTTAGATGAATGAATGCGCGTTTTATCAAAGTAAGTGTAGGGGCCTCCCTGGTGGCGCAGTGGTTGAGAGTCCGCCTGCTGATGCAGGGGATACGGGTTCGTGCCCCGGTCTGGGAGGATCCCATATGCCGCGGAGCGGCTGGGCCCATGAGCCATGGCCGCTGGGCCTGCGCATCCGGAGCCTGTGCTCCGCAACGGGAGAGGCCACAACAGTGAGAGGCCTGCATACCGCAAAAAGAAAAAGAAAAAAAAAAAAAAAGTAAGTGTAAGTACTGAGAAAAATTACAGAATGTATGATCCCAGCCCCACAAAAGCTTATAATTGTGTTGAAGATATAACATATGCTGATGAAATAACTAATATATCATATTGGACAGTTTCTAAGTTCAAAAATGAGTTTTTATAAATAATCAGAGCCTAAGGAGGACAAAGAAGGGACAGTTCATTAGGGGTTGAATATGTCAATAAATGTACATTTGAGATGAGATTTGAGATTGACCTCAAAGAAAGAAGAGGACTTAGATATATGAATAGGGAACGAAAAAGGCATGGTGATAGCATGTGCATAGATAGTGTGGCCAATATTTATGTTCTTCATTAAAGACATTCATAGATAACCCAAATGTAACTGTTTCCATGGGTCCATTCTCAGTAACCAAACAAAATGGCAAATCCTATCTTAGTAACACCAATGAAAAACACAGTCTTTAACAAAGAGATTATGAAGGAAAGGGGGAGAGAAAGGCTTGCATCCCACACCACACAACAAAACTTATTTAATTATTTGTTTAATTTTCTCCCTCTGCAAATTTCCTCTCCCTCTATCTGCACATCTCTCCTCTCCCACATCCGGCCACACTCTACCAGCCATCTTTCCAGATCTTTCCAAATCTCTCCACCCTACTTTCATTATGCCACAATTTAAACATCTCACAGGTCTCCAGGATGCATCCCCATCACTTATTCCACAAAGACAAACAAAGGACACTTCTCAGGATCACGTTTCTTTGAGGGAAGAGGTGATGAGGAGTGATTATAAATAATATAAGGTGGAGAGCAGTGACTTAAAATACCATTTTTTCCTCTTAGAATGTGAATACAGGGAACTTTGGGAAACTAGAAAATCTAGAAAGGATTCGTTGATAATTATTTATTTTCAATGAATAAAATAAAATATAATAATAAGGCTAAACTCTGACAGATTAACTTTTTCAAAAGTTGCTTTCACACACCTTCACTATTGGGATGTTTGATAAACACATCTTTCCTTCTTTACTTTTTTCTTTCTTTGCAGATACTGGCACCAAACTTTCAAACAATAAGAACCTGCCCATAAGTCCCTTGCCAGGCAAGATTAAGGTATAACAATCCAAACAGATTTTTGAATAAGATAACTGGTTGAAAGCACAGGAAAAGAGCTGGGTTGCTCTTTTTCAACAGTCATATAATGAGTAATATGGGAATTGGTTTAAAAAGTCTCTCTCCATGAGGGACTGAGGTTTAGATTAGACCTTTTGAGGCCAGAAGAGCAAAATAACTACAACAATCCACATATTTTCAAGAGCAGCCCTTTGGACCAGAGGGATTGATTTTTCCCACTATTTTTTCAGCAACCCAACTGGTGTCTTTATTAAATGACATAAGAGAATACAGTGTGGCCAAGAAGGCTTAGATTTCCTTAGCCCCAAATCAGATATTCTCAATTTACTATCCACTCAAATTAAAAAGAGAGTTTTACAAGAGGAAACTGGATACAACTGAGTGTACTTTTATTTCAATCCTTTACCTGAATTTTTTGTTTTGTTTTCAATTCTCCACTGAAGTGCCTACATTAATATATTTTTAAGAACATTTCATTAAGTTGAAGTATTCATTCAGTATATTCATTTACTATAATTTGGAAAAGCCAAATTATTTAGCCAAATTCATTTCTATATTGCCACAGCAGTGTATTGTGAACTAAATGATACTTGGCAGTTTTTTACTCAGATACTAACTCAATTAGAAGGCAGAACAAGGATACCTACCCAGTCAGGGAAGGAAAGGTCACTTAGCCTCTGTAGCTGTCTTAGGTCTCTTATCATCACAGTAACAAATTGAAGACTAAAAACCATATGATCATCTCAATAGATGCAGAAAAAGCTTTTGAAAAAACTTCAATATCCATTCATGGTAAAAATTTGCCAGAAAGTGGGCATAGAGGGAACATATCTCAACATAATAGAGACCATATATGACAAGCCCATAGCTAACATACTTAATGGTGAAAAGCTGAAAGCATTTCCCCTAAGATCAGGAACAAGACAAGGATGCCCACTCTCACCACTTTTATTCAACATAGTTTTGGAAGTCCTAGCCACAGCAATAAGACAAGAAAAAATAAATAAATAAAAGGAATCCAAATTGGAAAGGAAAAAGTAAAACTGTCACTGTTTGCAGATGGCATGATACACAGAAAATCCTAAAGACAACATCAAAAAACTATTAGAGCTCAAAAATGAATTTGGTAAATTTGCAGCATACAAAATTAATATATAGAAATCTATTGTATTTCTATACACTAACAATGAACTATCAGAAAGAGAAATTAAGGAAACAATCCCATTTACAATCGCATAAAAAAGAATAAAATACATAAGAATAAACCTGCCTAAGGAGGTAAAAGACCTGTACCCAGGAAACTATATGACACTGATAAAAGAAATTAAAAATGACACAAACAGCTGGAAAGTTATACCATGGTCACGGATTGGAAGAATTAATATTGTTAAAATGACCATCATACCCAAGGAAATCTATGGATTCAATGCAGTCTGTATCAAAATATCAAGGGCATTTTCCACAGACCTAGGACAAATAATTTAAAAATTTGTATGGAAACACAAAAGATCCTGAATAGCTAAAACAGTCTTGAGAAAGAAGAACAGAACTGGAGGAATCATGCTCCTTGGCTTCAGACTGTGCTACAAACCTACAGTAATCAAAACAGTATGCTACTGGCACAAAAATGTGTATCACTAGAACAGAATAGAGAGCCCAGAAATAAACCCATGCACTTATAGGCAATTAATCTCTGATAAAGGAGGCAAGAATATGCAATGGAGAAAAGTCTGGGCTTCCTTAGGGATGGTTTCATCAATTAATTTGTTTTCTTAAATGGGCCATACTTTTCCATGTCTTTGTATGCCTTGTGATTTTTTTGGTTGAAAATTTGGCATTCAAATATTATAATGTGGAGTCTATGGAAATCAGATTCTCTCACTTTCCCAGGGTTTTCTGTGCTTTTGATTGTTGAAGGCTGTAGTAGTCTGTTTGTTTAGGGACCTTTCCAAATTAGTTTTGCAATGACTGTATTCCTTATTGTATGTAGGCACTGAAGTCTCTGTTACTTTAGTTCATGTTTAGCTAATGTTTTGAAAGAGATTTCCTTGAATTACTGGACCTAAAACAAACAAAAACAAATATACACACACATATCCACATGCACACTCAAAACCACACACCTCTCCCCATTTTGCAGATTGCTGGATAACTCCTTCAACATTTAGCTGACCTGCACTGAGTTCAGGGTTCAGCCCCAGGTAAATGTCTTCAGAGCATGCATCTTATCTTGAGTATGCATGTGGCTTTCTTAATTTCTCTGTACACATGTGTACTTTTTGTAAGTTCTAATTTCCCAAAGAATCTCCCCCAACTTTTGCTCCTGGATCTTATGTGGTCTACAATATTTCAATTAACAGTCTTTTGCCCCAGACATCTGTGCTTTGTTAGTTCACCTTGAACTTTTTTGAGCAATGACCGCTGCTTTTCCAGATTGTGTTCCAAGTTAGGTAAAACAGGGATAAGCATCTTGTGTCAGTCCTTCAGGTAGTTCCCAGACAGGTTAGAACAGATACACATAATAATCTGAGAGTACGGTCTCTTCTGCTCCCTCCTGAAGCAGGATTGAGGGTCCCATACTAGGAATGGTCTGCTGCTATTTTAAGACTGTCATTGCATTAAGACTCCACCACTTTAAGACCATCACTACACTAAGAGTGGATGTGGCAAGGGCAAGTAAAAATGCCACAAAGCTTTCCTGCCATTTTCAAGTTGCCTCTTCCCTGGTTCAGTATGTGTTTGGTTGCTATAAATCTTTGGCTGATTTCAGCACTAATATAAACTCAAAGAACTGCACAACAAGAAACAGTATAATCAAACTCTCAGAAGCCAAAAGACAAAGAAAGAATCTTTTCTCCAAAAGGAGAAAGAAAAAAGAAATTTGTTACAAAGAAGTGATCCTCAAAAAGATTAATAGCTAATTTCCTATCTGAAACCACAGAAGCCAGAGGCCAGACATATTTAAAGTGCTAAAAGAAAAAAATTGTCCACCAAGAATTCTATATTTGGCCAAACTGTTTTCAAAACTTAGGGAGAAATTAACACATTCCCAGATGAACAAAGGCTGAGGGAGTTTGTTACAACTTCCTACCACTGCCCTATAAGAAATGCCAAATTGAACCTTCAGGTAGAAATGAAAGGACACTAGACAGCAACTCGAAGCTGTATAAACAAATAGAAATCTCCAGTAAAGATAAATACATGGGCAAATATTAAAGCCAGTATTGTGTTATTGGCTTGTAACTCCACTTTTTATTTCTTACATTATTGAAAAAACAAATGCATAAAGTAATCATAAATCAATGTTACTGGGCTCACAATGTATAAAGGTGTAATTTGTGACAACAGTAATGTAAAGAGGAGGAATGGAACTGTATAGGAACAGAGTTTCTGTATGCTATTGAAGTTGGTTTCAATTCCATTTATATTGTTTTAACTTTAGAATGGTAAATGTAATCTTCTTGATAACCACAAAGAAAATATCAATAGACTATATTCAAAAAGAAATGCAACGGGAATCAAAAGAGTTCACTACAAAAAAATCGACTAAGCACAGAAGAAGTCAGTAATGGAGTAAATGAGGGGCAAAAAATGCATAAGACATACAGAAAACAAGCAGGAAACTGACGGAATTAAGTTCTTCCTCATCAGTAATTTTTGAAAAAGTAAGTGGATGAAGCTCTCCAATAAAAACATAAACATTGGCAGAATAGAGTTAAAAAAAACCCAAAATCCAATTATATGCTGCCTGCAAAAAACTCACTTGATATCAAAAGACAAAAGTTGGTTGAAAGTTAAAGCACAGAATAAAATATCCCATACAAATAGTAACAAAAAAGAAAGAAAGAGAGAGAGAGAGAGAGAAAGAAGGAAAGAAAGAAAGGAAGGAAGGAAGGACAGATGGGAGGAAGAAAGAAAGAAAAAGCAAGAAAGGAAGAAAGAAAGATAGATCTGGGATGGCTATGCTAATATCACACAAAATAACTTTAAATCAAAAACTGTCACAAGAGGAAAAGGAGGGCACTATATATTGATAACAAGTTCAATCTATCAAAAAGATATAACAACTATAAACATATATGTACCAAACAACCCCCAAATATGTGAAGCAAACATTGACAGAATTGAAGGAAGAAATAGATAGTTCTAAAATAATAGTTGGAGATCAATACCTTGCTTTCAATAATGGATAACACATCTAGACAGAAGATCAGTAAAGAGGTAGGGGGATTGAATAACACAGTTAAACAACTAAACCTAACAGCCACATATAGATCACTCCACTCAACAACAGCAGAATACACATTTTTCTCAAGTACACGTGGAACTCCAGGATAGACCATATGTTAGGCCACAATATAAATACCAATACATTTTTAAGAAATTGAATCATACAAAGTATCTTTTTTTTTTTTTTTTTTTTTTTTTGTGGTACACGGGCCTCTCACTGTTGTGGTCTCTCCCATTGTGGAGCACAGGCTCCAGACACGCAGGCTCAGCGGCCATGGCTCACTGCCCCAGCTGCTCCACGGCATGTGGGATCTTCCCGGACCGGGGCACGAACCCGTGACCCCTGCATTGGCAGGCGGACTCTCAACCACTGTGCCACCAGGGAAGCCCCAAAGTACCTTCTTTAGCTACAGTGAAATGAAGGTAAAAATCAATAACAGAACCATTGGTAGCCATTTCCCATCAGGCCTGCCACACATGATATAAAGCAATGAAGGGAAAAACCTGATTTGCTATTTAGAAAAGTGGGAAAGAGGACATACCATTAACATGGAGTGTGTGCTGTTGCCCACTCTCAGGGATAGAAATAAATTAGCATCATTTATTCATTAGTGTGTTAATTTCTTGTCAATCATTGGGCAGCCAGTATTGCTGCCTGATGGGAAGATATCCTATACTAAGTATTGAGTGGAGCCAACCTTGAAAGGGACATTTAAGAGGATTTCACTGTGATGGGCTTCACAGTACCCTTCCTCCTGTGCCAGTATTTAGGCTGGGGTATTTCCACGGAGTGTGTACAATCATAGGCCCCAGGTCACCAGAATTTAATGTGATTAGTTTTGTTAATACATTCCCTGAGTGCTTTGTCTTTTGTATCCTTTTGCACTTACTTCATTCTTTATTATCACTGCGAAACAACTTTGTTTTCCTGTTCAGATGCTAAAAAGTGGCTATCAATACCTCCTGAGTTTTACACATAACAGATCAGTTTTATATATCAGGGTCAGAGACAGCAACTATTTCCAATGACTTTGAGACATACTTTGAATATGTGATTAACATATTCAATGTTGAAATGTGTGTCAAGCTCATTATACTTGCTCTAAAAGGTTTCAAACTGCAAAGATTTTAAAATCTTTATCTTTGAATAGTTTTCCTGTGCTGTCCCTTGGTGTCAGACTGTTAATGTGCAGTCTGGCACCTTCATATAATATGGCTTTGTAACCAATTATTTACATGTTGTTTTATCCACAGAGAATCCTAAAGTCAAAACATACAACTCAATTAACTACACTTCCTCCTGTTCACATTTCCCTCATCTTTTCTTCATCTTCCGTCTATGTTTCCTTGGCCCTGTTTATATTAAGTGCTTTTGCCATTATATTTGATTGTGTGTATTCTGGTGAGTTACCACAATGCTTTATGAGACACGGTAGGATATAAATGCATGTAAGTTATATATATATATATATATATGTATATATGTATATATGTATATATGTATATATGTATATATAGTTTGCTTGAGTGCGGAGCTTTTTGTTTTCTGTACTGAATTCATTAGCACGGGTCAGTATAAAATTTAGCATAGGTCGATATGTAATTTGTAAACTAATAATATAAAGTCTTAAAAGTGGAAATTAAGTCTTTTAAATTTAATTATTTATTGTAAAGAGCAGAATAGCATACATAAACAGGTGCCTAATGAAAACCTGTATTCTAATTTGGAACTCTCATGCACACCTATTTTTTTTCTTCTAATGGTATGATAGTAGGCCATTTGATTATTTTTCTTTTTATTGCTTTAACTTTAGAACAATGAAGTATTCGTACATTTTAAAAAGTACTTTTCTTTATTTGATGTGGGTGGGATACTGGAGAAATGAAAAGTCAAACACCTATTGAGGAATCCATACGTGTCTATATATTGTGCACTTTTATTTCAATAACTGATTTAAAATTCCTAAAAGGATGCTATAATAAGTTATTATGCCATTTTACAGACTGAATTAAGTGAATTTCAGGGAGGTATGAAACTTGCCTAAGGCTATCCAGTTGCCAAGTGGTAGAAGTGAGAATTAAATCCAGGTATATCTATTGCCAAAGCTTCTGCTCATCTCTTTACATCATCCACTTTTAATAGCCAATGTTTTCCTGCTTACAAATATGACTGAGATTTCCAGACAGTCAACATTGCTTTTTAATCAGATAGAAAAATTACTGTTGATTCTCTAAAGACATATTCTTTTTCCATTAAGTGACTTTAGTTGTTCAAATAATACTTCCAGACAGTAGTAATCATACAGTTGGAGACTAAGAACAGAACTCAGGGATGTGCCTAGCAGTCAGTAAAGTCCAACTGGGCTCACTGATGATATTTACAGTCATTTCCTCTAGACTAACCTAATCTTATTAATAAGACCCTAATAATTCACAGTACTGCCCTTGCCTGATTGTTTGTTCTTCTCCCTCTATGACTCTCTCTTTCCCCATATTATTATTATTATTGACAATTTTTGGTGAATTAAACTCAGGGATTAGTATTCAAGAGTACTAGTCACAAAAGCAGAGAATCCTAGATCACACCAAAGGAAGAAACTAGAGAAAAAGTATAAATTATATGAATACACACACACACATACACACATGTACCAACTATATGTTGCACTTCTCCAAAATCTATTCAGTATCTGCACATTTTTTTTTTTTTTTTTTGGTATGCGGGCCTCTCACTGTTGTGGCCTCTCCCATTGTGGAGCACAGGCTCTGGGCGCGCAAGCTCAGCGGCCATGGCTCACGGGCCCAGCCACTCCGCAGCATGCGGGATCCTCCCGGATCGGGGCACGAACCCGTGTCCCCTGCATCGGCAGGTGGACTCTCAACCACTGCACCACCAGGGAAGCCCCAGTATCTGCATATTTATTGTGTATTAGCAGTAAGGCTAGAAATGAGCATAACACTCTGTTTACAAGATATAGAAAACAGACCCAAATATGGAAATTACTAGCAATGAGAATGGGGAAGAAAGACTATAACAAGGAATGTAGATGTTATTTTTGTTTCCTAGCTATGATGCCAAATATTGAACTTTCAACCTGAGACAAGGAGGCCATAAAAAGTTGTATTAGTTTCCTAGAGCTGCCATGACAAAGTACCAGAGACTGAGTAGGTTAAACAACAGAAATTTACTCACTCACGGGTGTAGAGGCTAGAAATCTGAGATCAGGTGTCAACAGGATTGATTTCTTCTGAGGTCTCTCTTCTTGGTTTGTAGATGCCATCTTTTCCTTTTCTGTTCACATGGTCTTCTCTCTGTACATGTCTGTGTCCTAATATTTTCTTTTTATAAGGACACCAGTCATATTGGATTAGAGCCCACCCATTTGACCTCATTTTACCTCAGTTACCTATTTAAGGGCCTTATCTCCAAATACAGTCATATTACGAGGTACTGGGGGTTAAGACTTCCACCTATTAACTTGAGCAGGACACAATTCAGCTGATAATAGAAGATAAGAGTAATTTAAGCAAGTAAGTAACTATTTTTTACAGCGAGTTGCTTAAGGATATGAATTTACTCAAGAAAAACAGCAAGAAGAAATTACCTAACACTGTATGTTATACCAAGATATTAAATTAATCATCATAATATCCTGTGAGATGGGCATTAAACTAGACTAAGCAAGATTAAGCAACTTATCCAGAATTGTATAGTTAGTACTTTCCAGAATTTAAACCAGGTATTCTCCCAGTTCCATTCTACGTTATACATTCATTTCATTATTCAAAATGAATTTTGAGTCTTCATTTTGCTTAATTTCAGAAGTTATATGGGGATAGAATGGAGTTGGATATTTTCATTCACACACGAGGAAGGAAATTGAGTCCAGAAACTTCAGCAATGTTTCCATGTAGAAGGTTAACAACAGAACCAGAAACACTGTTATCCTTTTGGTTCAGTGATCTTTCCCAAAGCACTACAAGAATCAATTTTAAGGGCCTCCCTGGTGGCGCAAGTGGTTGAGAGTCCGCCTGCCGATGCAGGGGATACGGGTTCGTGCCCCGGTCTGGGAGGATCCCATATGCCGCGGAGCGGCTGGGCCTGTGAGCCATGGCCGCTGAGCCTGCGCGTCCGGAGCCTGCGCGTCCGGAGCCTGTGCTCCGCAACGGGGGAGGCCACAACAGTGAGAGGCCCGCATACCGCAAAAAAAAAAAAAAAAAAAAAAAAAAAAAAAGAATCAATTTTAAGAAGCCCAATGTTTTCCAAACTTTCACCAATGGGCTCTGTAGGGTCCTCTAATAATATCTAAGAGACTTCTTAGTTTCACATTCCAAGCCACTTAAGACCAGAAGTTCTGATTGTTCTTTGTGAGGAAATCAAGTGACAATCATAGCTGGTAATTTAGGATAGTTTCTTCAGGGCCCAGCAAAACCTAATACACAGTAATAATCATTGTTAATTGCATCTTTGACAATGATTAATCAGGTGTCAAAGAGCTGTATAAATTGGGAGAGATTATGGTCAAAGAGAAACATAGACCACAAATATTTAAATAATGCTCAATTATTTATGAGTTTAACTTTGGTTAAGCTAATTTTCCTTCTTCTAGACAATTTCCAATTCATCTCCACAAAGAGACCAGAATAATCACCTTCCAATACAAGATTTATTGTGTTCATTTAATTAAAAGCCTACAGTGACTTCTACATTCACTCCACCAAGTTTTGCTATGAGAGAAAAGTAGCCATTATATTTTGTCTTGAATTAGATATGCCACCATACTTTACTTAGCTCATCCTACTGAAAGCACTTTGAGGGCAGAACCTACAGTCTTGTCTTACATCCTCTACAGAATCAAGCCAAGGGAATCACACATAGTTATAGCTGGAAAAACATTTGTTCTGGGTTGATACTTTTAGCCTTTAACACCAAGACTTTATCACCAAAACCTATCTTTACAGTCTCTAAGCAGAAGACTTCCTTGCCTTCCATTTTCATATTGACTAGGAACGTAAAGGGAAAAACTGAGAAGTAGCCATAGTCCGTCCGCTAGCAGCCAGCACAGATAAATCATCTATGGAGATATTGTTTCCTTCAAAAGATATAAACATAAGAAGAAGTCCTAGAGTTTGAAACAATTGTGCATAAATAAAATTCCATAAAAACCTAGAAATCCAGATGCAGATCAGTAACATATCGGTTAAATAAGCTGTTATGGGGCTTCCCTGGTGGAGCAGTGGTTGAGAGTCCGCCTGCCGATGCAGGGGACACGGGCTCGTGCCCCAGTCCGGGAGGATCCCACATGCCACAGAGCGGCTGGGCCCGTGAGCCATGGCCGCTGAGCCTGCGCGTCCGGAGCCTGTGCTCCACAACAAGAGAGGCCACAACAGTGAGAGGCCCGCGTACCGCAAAAAAATAAAATAAAATAATAAGCTGTTATGTTCATGCAATGGAAAAATGAACAGACATTAAGAAGAATGAGATACTCTTTTCTGTGAGATTCTTTTCACTGAACTCATCAGTACTGCAAAAACAATGTTAAATAATAGTTTTTCTTTAACATTATATCAGGCACCTTCATCTTGTCCTGCATTTATTGCCAGTGTTACTAAAGTTTATCAGTTACCTCTTTCTCTTTTAGATATATAATTTCTTCTTATTGCGGAAGCATTCATCAATCCTTATTTTTTTTTTTTTTTTTGCAGTATGCGGGCCTCTCACTGTTGTGGCCTCCCCCGCTGCGGAGCACAGGCTCCGGACGCGCAGGCTCTGGACGCGCAGGCTCAGCGGCCATGGCTCACGGGCCCAGCCGCTCCGCGGCACATGGGATCCTCCCAGACCGGGGCACGAACCCGCATCCCCTGCATCGGCAGGCGGACTCTCAACCACTTGCGCCACCAGGGAGGCCCCATCAATCCTTATTTTACTAATTCTTTTAAATTAGAAATGAATATTGAATTTTATAAAATATCTTGGGGGATATTGCAAATGACTGTATAGTCTTGTTCTCCTTTGACCTTGTTTTATGGTAAATTATATTTTGTTATTTTATATTATGCTATTTATTATATATTGTATTATGTTTACTAATTACATTTATTATATTATAATTACATTATAATTAAGGTAGCATTTTGTTTCAGATAGACAAAACAACCAGTGGAATAGGAAGCATCTTAAGATTAGATTCAAAAGCATAAGGGAATTGAGATTAAAATAAAATTGACATTTTGGATCTGTAGCGAAAATTATTCAACAAAAGTGGGAAAATATGGCTATCATTAATAAATTCTAGATATAGCAACTAGTTAAAAGTAAAAAAATAATGAAACTGTAAAAGTATCAGAAACCTGGGAGACTTGAAATAAATTATTCATGAGGAATACCTTTCTAAGATACAAAGAAAAAAGGATACATTTAATTATGTAAGAATTAAAATTTTCCTCATGGCAAAATCCACTACAAGGGTCAGAAAACAAGCAAAAGAAATTGGGAAATATACTTAGAAATAGATACGCTTTCTTTTTATTTATTTATTTATTTATTTATTTATTATTAGTTTCTGCTTTATAACAAAGTGAATCAGTCATACATATACATCTGTTCCCACATCCCTTCCGTCATGCATCTCCCTCCCTCCCACCCTCCCCATCCCACCCCTCCAGGCGGTCACAAAACACCGAGCTGATCTCCCTGTGCTCTGCGGCTGCTTTCCACTATCTATCTACCTTACGTTTGGTAGTGTATATATGTCCATGCCTCTCTTTCGCTTTGTCACAGCTTACCCTTCCCCCTCCCCATATCCTCAAGTCCATTCTCAAATAGGTCTGTGTCTTTATTCCCGTTTTACCCCTAGGTTCTTCATGACATTTTTTTTTAATTCCATATATATGTGTTAGCATACGGTATTTGTCTTTCTCTTTCTGACTTACTTCACTCTGTATGACAGACTCTAGGTCTATCCACCTCATTACAAATAGCTCAGTTTCATTTCTTTTTATGGCTGAGTAATATTCCATTGTATATATGTGCCACATCTTCTTTATCCATTCATCCGATGATGGACACTTAGGTTGTTTCCAGCTCCGGGCTATTGTGAATAGAGCTGCAATGAACATTTTGGTTCATGTCTCTTTTTGAATTATGGTTTTCTCATGGTATATGCCTAGTAGTGGGATTGCTGGGTCATATGGTAGTTCTATTTTTAGTTTTTTAAGGAACCTCCATACTGTTCTCCATAGTGGCTGTACCAATTCACATTCCGACCAGCAGCGCAAGAGGGTTCCCTTTTCTCCACACCCTCTCCAGCATTTATTGTTTCTAGATTTCTTGATCATGGCCATTCTGACTGGTGTGAGATGATATCTCATTGTAGTTTTGATTTGCATTTCTCTAATGATTAATGATGTTGAGCATTCTTTCATGTGTTTGTTGGCAGTCTGTATATCTTCTTTGGAGAAATGCCTATTTAAGTCTTCTGCCCATTTTTGGATTGGGTTGTTTGTTTTTTTGCTATTGAGCTGCATGAGCTGTTTATAAATTTTGGAGATTAATCCTTTGTCAGTTGCTTCATTTGCAAATATTTTCTCCCATTCTGAGGGTTGTCTTTTGGTCTTGTTTATGGTTTCCTTTGCTGTGCAAAAGCTTTGAAGTTTCATTAGGTCCCATTTGTTTATCTTTGTTTTTATTTCCATTTCTCTAGGAGGTGGGTCCAAAAGGATCTTGCTGTGATTTATGTCATAGAGTGTTCTACCTATGTTTTCCTCTAGGAGTTTGAGAGTTTCTGGCCTTACATTTAAGTCTTTAATCCATTTTGAGCGTATTTTTGTGTATGGTGTTAGGGAATGATCTAATCTCAAACTTTTACATGTCCCTGTCCAGTTTTCCCAGCACCACTTATTGAAGAGGCTGTCCTTTCTCCACTGTACATTCCTGCCTCCTTTATCAAAGATAAGTTGGCCATATGTGCGTGGGTTTATCTCTGGGCTTTCTATCCTGATCCACTGATCTATCTTTCTGTTTTTATGCCAGTACCAGACTGTCTTAATTACTGTAGCTTTGTAGTATAGTCTGAAGTCAGGGAGCCTGATTCCTCCAGCTCCGTTTTTCGTTCTCAAGATTGCTTTGGCTATTTGGGGTCTTTTGTTTTTCCAAACAAATTTTGAAATTTTTTGTTCTAGTTCTGTGAAAAATGCCAGTGGTAGTTTGATAGGGATTGCATTGAATCTGTAGATTGCTTTGGGTAGTAGAGTCATTTTCACAATATTGATTCTTCCAATCCAGGAGCATGGTATATCTCTCCATCTATTTGTATCATCTTTAATTTCTTTCATCAGTGTCTTATAATTTTCTGCATACAGGTCTTTTGTCTCCTTAGGTAGGTTTATTCCTAGATATTTTATTCTTTTTGTTGCAATGGTAAATGGGAGTGTTTTCTTGATTTCACTTTCAGATTTTTCATCATTAGTGTACAGGAATGCCAGAGATTTCTGTACATTAATTTTGTATCCTGCTACTTTACCAAATTCATTGATTAGCTCTAGTAGTTTTTCAGTAGCATCTTTAGGATTCTCTATGTATAGTATCATGTCATCTGCAAACAGTGACAGCTTTACTTCTTCTTTTCCAATTTGGATTCCTTTTATTTCGTACTTATCAATTTTTTTAAAGAGACAAATGAAAGAAATAAAATGTAGTGATTTAAATCTATTGATATATATTCTCGACATTAAACTACCTTTTCATTCACTGGATGACCTAACTTGGTCATGCTTTTTCTTACTCTAGTGAACTTGGGTAGCTAATATAATAGTTTAAAATTTTTGCTTCTATATTTACAAGTAAATTTGACCTGTAAATTTCTTTTTCCTTACAGTCCTAATCTCTTTTCAGTATTAGAATTATATAGACTTGATAAGATGAATAAAAGAGCATTCTTCCTTTGCTACTCTCTAGAAGTTTTCTTTATAAATATTGATGTTATCTGTTTAATAGAAGTTTGATAGAATTCACCTCGCATATAATCTGGGTGGGTCTGGTATTTTCTTGGTGAAAGATTGTAAACTATTGACTTAATTCCTTTACTGGTTAAAGAACTCCAGCTATATATTTCCTCTTGTGTCAGTTTTGGTAAACTTTAGGAGCTAGGAAATTGTCCACCTTATATAAATGTTCAAACTTACTGGCATTTCATATATTCTCTGTTTGTACTCTCTGTAATAACATTGTCCTGATCGTTTCTGTATATTATTTACTTACGTGAGTTTTTTTCTTAATCAAAGTGTGTTTTTTAAATCTTTTCAAAGAATATTATTTTGACTTACTAAATCACCTCAATTTTATACTCTTTTCTGTTTTATTAAGTTCTGCTCATATTTTATTATCTATTTTTTCTATGTTCTCAGGGTTTATTGTTTTGTTCTTCTGAGGTCAATTAAAACACTTGGTTATTAATTTTAATAAATCTTTTTAGTTATAAATATTTGAAACTTTTTGAGGATTCCACCTTAGTTGTAAGTATCTAAGGGTCAGCTCCTCCACACTGTTGCTGGCCTAAGGCTTAGTTCACCCTATAGCAATGTATATATTGACATTTTTTCCCCTAGACTTTGTGTTTTGCTACTTCTCACTTTTCTTTGGAGAGAAGCCCTTTGAAATATCCTTTACTTATTTTACAGCCAATAAGTCTTTAAAATAATGTGTATTTTTAAAGATAAATCTACTTATATAATTAGGCAGAAAATCTGATGTGCCATATTTTTAAAAACAGCATAATTTCACTCTTCTCCATGGTTAATCTGCTGTTTTACACAACCTTTGAGTTTTTAGCTTTATCAATGACATGTACTTTAAAAAACTTTTAAAGATCCTACCCAGTCTTTTAAAACATCCTTGTTCCTTGTTTCAGTTCTAGTTTTATGTATATTTTCTGCCTTGTACCTGATAATTCCAACATCTGATGGATGGCCTTGGGAATCTAATTCTGGTATTGATTGTTTTTGCTGATTCTCTCTAATTGTAGCTGATTTCTTCATTATTGTGTAAATTTAGATCATGAGCTCATGTTTAGCTAAACTTTATCTGTGGGAATGCTATAGGCCTGGACTGAAGGTCTACCTCTCCAGAAAGGGTTTAGCTTTGTGTTTGGAATACCACCTATTTGGGAGCATTTTAAGTTAATTTCTTACCTTCTGTTTGCAAGACCACAAATAAATTTGCAACCCAAACACTGTGAACACAGATCTGAGGTTCAAAATTCTGAAGATTTCCTACTTGTTTCCTACCCAGAGCAGAGGCCAAGAGAATTTGATCTTAGTCTCCCTTTGCCAACAGGTATTTTTTCTACTGGTGCACCCTTTCATCAAAGGTGAAGCTAGGGATAGATTTTGTTCTAACTTCCCATCTAGTAGGGATGGAGTCTTATCTCCTGCCTCCCACGTGGTCATGGCCATTTAAAAACAAGTCTCTATGTCAGGTGTGTCATTAAACTATGGCCTGTATTCCAAATCCAGACAGCTGCCTATATTTTATAGCTTATGAGCTACGAATAATTTTCACATTTTAAGTGGTAAAATTTTAAATGGTTACCTAAGTACCTAAATAATATCCTCAGTTTTGCCTCTTTGGTCCACAAAGCCTAAAATATTTGCTATCTGGCTCCATAAAAACAGGACTGCCAGCTTCTGTTCTAAGCTATCAAGATCTTCAATCCACTCTTAATATAGCCATAACTCTCACACATGTACCACCCTTCTTTCATGGGTCCTGGAAATTGCTATTGCACACTTCAAAAATCAACCACACACTTAAAAATAAGTTGTTTACATTTAACCTAGCATACCTAACTGCTTTCTTTGAGGAGAGTTTTTCAAGTAATCTTGCCCACCGTATTCTTCATAGCTTCATTAATAATGGCAAAAATCTAAAACAGCTTAACATTAACAAATGGGAATTGTTCATAACAATTATAGAAGCAAATACAGTAGAAAACTATAAACTGTTATTGAAACAGTGAGACATAACTATTTTTATTCTTAGAGAACTATGTTTATTTAGGTCCCTTTTGTTTAAATAAGTATATTTCTGTGTATGTATGTGTATAGTCATGTATTTATATATACATACATTATTTGTATGATATATTTATATAAACATATGAAATACATACATATACACATACCTTTGATTTATATTTGTATCCATACACAGGAATATAATTATATATATCATATATTTATATACATTGAACCAAAAACTGGTAGTATACATATATATTATGTATAAATGTGTGTATATGTGCATGTGTAAAAAAACAGGTTGAGAGATATGTAAGCATGATTTAGACAGGGTTCAAGATTTTAAAAGTAGTTATGTGTAGGTAGTGAGATTATGGCCCATTTGATTTAAAATATTGCATATTTTTACATCAGTTATTATGATGAACATAGATTCCTATGTAAATAAAATTATATGTAGCTATACATACTTGTATGTGTAATGTATAATTAAAATATAGTTTTATATATGTATTATATTTATATTATATAATTGTCTTATAATAATACATTCTATATTGTGTTATATAGAATATATTAAATATAATGTATTATATCAGATAATTATATATTTATATATTGTGATATAATTATTTTATAATCAATATTATATGATACATTAATATTATGAACATATTAAACATATAAATACATTACATTAGCCATATATATTTTGTATATAATATATGCTATGCAAAAATATATATTAATATAATACATAATTATTATACATTAATATAAATATTAATATATTACATTTATACATCAATATATTTAATATTGGTATATTTATATTATATTTAATATATACATAGCTAATGCTCTTTAAAGCCATCTGCTACAAGAAGTAGAATGATACCAGGAGTATGGCCAAAGCAAATTCTAAAACTATAGGATTATTTATATTCATTTATATGTCATTTTCCTGGAATCTGCAACTAGCTATTAGAGAGCACACACAGCAAAATCACCAAAAAGTGCCCAGGAGGACACGGAATCCTTTATTTATTGGAACCTCAAGGGAAACATAGTCCTATTCGGTCCCCCATCAGAGAGCCAAGAGCAAGTCTTGAAGCACCCAGTAAAAGCCAATTCAAATAAAAAAGCTTTTACACTTAAACTTGAAAAAGTTAAGTTCCCAAGAGACCCCCTACATCAACCACTGAAGCTCATTTGGCAGTAAAAACAATAACATTCACAGAACAAGAAGAAACTAAAACAACAGTTGTTTTACCAAAACAAACAAACAAACAAAAAGCAGCTAATTAGTGTCTTTCCTGTTTGAAAGAAGGGAATGGGAAGTGGGCAGAAGACCTGAGAGGAAAGATAAAAAGAAAAGGAAAAGGAAAATAAAAGTTTCCAGTTTGACAATCAAGCTGTCTTCTGCATCCATTTCGTCCCAAGACCACAAAGCCAATGTGGAGGCTTTTTCCTCCTTCCCTTTTCTTTTCATGAGACAGATCACAACCAGCACTGCAGAGTCCATCGAATTAAGGAATGCTGTTGCCTACATGTGTGAATGAGCTGTGAGTAAAGTACTGCAGCAGAGGAAACCTAAGTTGAAATGTCCTCATGAATGTCCATGTGGCTGAGCAGGAAGTTAACCTTTCATAGATGTGCTAAAGAAGAGTTGGCTTTTATTTTATTTACTTTTCCCTGGACTGTGTTGAATGACTATCATCTACAAGTTCAGGCTACTTTTTGCTGAGGATTAATGCACTGGGAGAACTGAGAGAAAACTGAATAGTAGAGCTGTCTTTTTCTTGACCAGTTCACCTTACTTTCCCAAACTCAAAGTCTTTCCCTAATTCTTTCTCCTTTTTATTGTAGCAAAATGAACATAACATAAAAATTCACCATTTTGATCATTTTACAATTCATTGTACAATTCAGTGGAATTTAGTACTGTCACAGTATTGTGTTGTGTATCTATCACCACTGCCTAGTTGCAAAACATTTTCATCACCCCAAAAGGAAATTTACACCCATTTTAAGCAGTCATTCCCTATTTCCCTCTCTTCCACCCCCTGGAAACCACTAATGTATAATATTTTCTGTTTCTATGGATTTGCCACTGCTGGACATTTCCTATAAATGGAACCATACAATATGTGGCCTTTCGTGTCTGACTTCTTTCACTTAGTTGCATCCATGATGTAACATGTATCAGTAATCCATTCACTTTTATGGCTGAACTCCCTTATCCTGTTTTCTTCATACTGTTTGAATACAAAATTAAAAATATGTTGAGAGTGAAGCTCTGTTTTAATTGCACATCTATTAGGCCAATTCATTTAAAGAAGGTGAAAATGGAGATATTGTTGTGAAGTGATCATCGTTGAGAAGCCTCAGCCAATTTGATAATGAAAAGTTTGGGAAATGTTGCAAAAAATTATTTGCTTTATATTAAAAGCCTTTCAAACAAGGATTCAGGAGATTGTCGTTTTCTTGCAGGTAACTTAAATGAGTCAGAAGAAAATAACTGCCCTTTAAAACAGATTTTGAAAGGATTCTATTTATTCTTAGTAGACAAATGGGAGTACAGGTTGTTCATATCCAATATGGACTCCCTGTCCAAACACTATTTGTTTATCATTCTAGCCACCACTATCAAATTATATTTCTTGAGAGTAAGGCAGCTTAATTTCTGCATATTACTTTTAAAATTCATCTATCAAATCCATTAATACAGTATAAACAAGAGATGTTCATGTTTAAGTGCAGTTCAAATATCAGGTATAAAGAACCCCCAGTAAGAAAAAGAATCCTGTATCTCTTGCCAGAATGCTGTCAGCTCTGGGGTGCTTTGCTAGCTGAAAGACACTTTTATTGTTAAGAGGACAGAGGTTGTTTAAGAGGGATGAGAGCCAAAAAATTTTAAGTACTTGTATGTGTTAAGAACAGTGCTAAGTTATCTCATACTCTATATCAGTCAAGGCTCACCATTTTACATATGTGAAAAGCGAAGTTAAAAGTGTTTTAGTAACTTACTGAAAGGCACGCGACCGATAAATCTGAGCAAGAATTCAATCCCAAATCTGTCACACTGAAGTTTGAGCTAATTCTTGAGATTAATAAAAATAGCACTAAATTAAAAGTCCAGAGATATTTTTTATTTCATACTCTTTCACTAATGTTTTTTGGAGATGAATCATTTCATTTATATGGGCCTTAGTTTTCACAACTATAATAGCTGGAAGCTTGACTAGATGATCTCTATGTAGTCTTCCAATTCTAAAATGTTCCATTAATTTGGATTCCTACAATAATTGCCCTTGCAATATATGCATGCTGCCACCAAGCGGCAGTAGAGAGTACTAGTTCCTTTTTTATCCCTAGTGGGGAGTGCATTTTGACATCAGACTTATCCGTCAATAGTACAACCTGTTAATATAACTATAAAATAACAAAATAATCTGGTATTATTTCCTGTAAAGCAGAAGCTTTATATTGTGTCTATGAATCGTATCAGAATCACCTTACGTTTTTAAACATAGTGGAAATCCAGAACCCATTGAATGAGAATCTTCAGAGATGGTACTTGGGCATCTGGATTTTATTTATTTTTTTGCTTCTGCAGGTGATTCTGATATTCAGTCAGTTTTAGGATAAACAAACAGAAAGTGTAAAACCCCCTTCCACTAACTGTTGACATTTTATAACTAACCTTTAGTCTGATATACACATACACATTCACATTCACATACACATACAGATTATGGGCATGCCTTGTTTTATTGTGCCTCACTTTACTGCACGTCACAGACATTGAGTTTTTTTACAGATTAAAGATTTGCGGCCACCTTCTGTCAAGCAAGTCTATCAGCACTTTTTTTCTAACAGCATTTGCTCACTTTGTGTCCCTATGTCACAATTTGGTAATTCTCTCAATAGTTCAAACTTTTTCATTATTATTGTATTTGCTATGGTGATCTGTGATCAGTGATCTTTGATGTTACTATTGCAAAAAAGATTATGGCTTGCTGAAAACTCAGATGATGGTTAGCATTTTTTAGCAATAAAGTATTTTTAAATTGAAGTATGCACATTGTTATTTTAGACATAATGCTAATGCACACTTAATAGACTACAGTATAGTGAAAACATAACTCATTTGTACTGGGAAAGCAAAAAAGTTGTGACTTGCTTTATTGTGATATTCTTTTTATTGTGGTAGTCTGGAACCAAAACCACAATATCTCTTAGGTATGCCTTCATATGGCTTTGTAAATGTTGCTCTTACTTAAGCTCATCAAATATAACTCATTCTAAACAACATTTAACACTTTTTTCCATCCAATTTTAGCTTCCTTCTTTTAAGGTTATCCTCTGAGTACCCTAAAGGTACAGATATTTCCATGAAATACCTGTGTCTAATTTGCCATCATTGAAACCCAACTTTTTTTCTTTTGTCCCATGATAGAGAAGTGAAAAAATTCATATACCCACACATACACCTTGAATTTTCCACACAATAGCTTTTTGGTTTAATAACTTACTAAAGGGAGCATTGCAAAAATACCCACTCTAACTTAAAGCAATAATGTTTTCATTGTCGTTTCATTTCAGTTTTAAGTATTTATACATTTTTCTTGATCTTCTCTTTAACTCAAGGGTCATTGTATGACTTTTTTGGAGGGTGGGGAGGGCCGCACTGCACACCATGCGGGATCCTAGTTCCCAGAACAGGGCTCGAACCTGTGCCCCCTGCAATGGAAGCACAGAGTCCTAACCACTGGAACACCAGGGAATTCCCCCTATGATTTTTAAATTTGTTTTAAATAATCATATATATGAAATTTTGCCATATATTATGCATATGACATTATCATAGGAGACTATATTTTATGATGTTATTGTTTCTTTAAAATAATGTTTATTCTTTCTAATAACTTTTTGTGAAATTCTCATATAATTTGAAAAAAGCGTGGGTTTTGTGTTGTTTAATGTGAAGTTCTTTCTGAATCACTTAGTTTGAACTTATTCATAGCATTATTCAAACTTTTATTTTTTCATATTTTTTTCTGCTTGATCTCTCTAGTTTTTTTTTTTTTTTTTTTTTTTTTTTTTGCGGTACACGGGCCTCTCACTGTTGTGGCCTCTCCCATTGCGGAGCACAGGCTCCAGACGCACAGGCTCAGCGGCCATGGCTCATGGGCCCAGCCGCTCTGCGGCATGTGGGATCTTCCCGGACTGGGACACGAACTCGTGTCCCCTGCATCGGTAGGCAGACTCTCAACCACTGCACCACCAGGGAAGCCTGTTCTATCTAGTTTTAAGAAACTTGCAGTAAAATACTAATTTTTTTATTTTTAATTTTTTTAGTTTTCAGTTCCACCTTATGCTTCTAGCACTTGTTTTTTCACGTATTTTACAGTCTATTTTAGGTACCTATATGTTCATGATTGTTATATATTCTTGATCTATTTTTGTTTTACCAGTATATATAATCACTTTATGTTTTATGATGTATTTTATCATGAATTCTATTTTATCTAGTTTTAAATCACTACACTGATTTCTCATCGTTCATATTGACTGGTAACTCTTTATACGAAAACTTAAAATTTTTTATTATCAATTTTTTGTCCTATTATTTTAAGAATTAACCAAGTAGACAACATGTTGTTCAATTTTGTATTTTTAATCCAGTCTTCTGGTATTTGAATTCAACATATTTATATTTACTGCAATTAATCTTATATTAGGATTTATTTTGTCTATTTAACTTTATATTTTCTATTGCTTACACTTCCATTTCTTTCTGCTTTTTCATCTCCTCCTATATGGCCTTTCATTGGATAGATTGTTTTATTTGAGAGTTAAACATCCTAGTTTTTTTCTTCTAGTGGTTAAATGTAGTTTATAAAGACCCACACTTAGAGTCATTTCTTCCTATGAATATTTTAAACATCAATATATAATGTTTTTCAGAAAAGAAAAATGGAGCTAACATGATTTTTCCTTCCTCTGGGCTCCCCTTACCTATTCATGTGCCCACCCTTCTCATTAAGAATTTTAGTTCTGAATTGGTATGAATATGCTCATTAATCTGATCTTTGAGATTTTTAAAAAAATAAATGAGTTACCATACCTCCTGTATATTTTATAGCATATTATTGAATTAATGAATTTAGTTAGTTAGTTATGACATACTTTCATAACAAGTGTTTTCAAAGGAGGTTTTTATATGGTAGCCCTTCTGACGCTTTGCGTATCTGAAAATGTCTTCATTGTGGTTTCATCTTAAATGATAATTTAGCAGTATATAAAATTCTAGGTTCACACTTATTTTCCTTCAAAAGTTTGAAATTATTACTCTATTATCTTCTGGCCTGCATTTGTGATCAAGAAACCTGATGTCCATATGACACCTGTTGATTTATAGTTCATCTACTTATTTTTTCTCTCTGGACTTTTTGAATTTTTCATTGTGATTTCCTTAATTTTCCTTATAAATTTAAATATGTGGGTTTTTTTCCTCTTTCCTATCCTGTTTGGAACACTTTATGGTTTTAATCCAGGAGCCTTTCACGGTATCCATAAGTGTTGTTTCTGCTTCAGATTATGAATAGTTTCCCGTATCACTTTGTAAGTATTCAGCATGATGATTTTCAAATCTGGCATTGTTTATTATTAATTAAATATAAATGTATTATTTCCGTATACTTTTTTATAGTATTTGTGCTCCTCAGATGACTTGAAGCTTATATTGGCCTGTGGTCATAAACAGGACCACCATACATGACTATGCCAATTGAACATTGCATAAACATGCCTGGTCAAGGGGACTAGAGGACCTGACATGCACCTGTGATTCATCACCAAGTTGATGCTCTGGGACAGGACTGATCCTCCCAAAAATCAAAGTGAACTTTTCTTCACCCAAAGGTGTCATCTGCTTGTCGAGCCAGGCCATATGGTGCTACCTTTTCCTAATTCTTGGGTCCAGAGTGAGTGCTTATTTCTAATTTTTTGCCTAGACATGTTGTGTCTTTAAAATTGTTTTTAACAATTTGCCTACCTTGTAGAAAGTATGCTTTTCTAATTTGTTCATCCAGAAAGTATACTTTTTTCTAATTTATACAAATAAAACTTATGTGTAGGGTTACCATGTATCCTGGTTGGCCTGGGACATTCCCAGTTTATACCCATAGAGCCAAGGTAGTTATTAATTGCTCCCCTTTCACCATCAAAAATGTCCTGATTTGGATGATAAATTAAGTGGTCATCCTACTTGTATGTTCCCTGTAAGTAGCCTTGGATATGACTACTACTTGGGTAGATTGTTAATGTGTACTCGGGGAGGGGGCCAAAGCCCAGGCTCTATTTTGTGATGCGACTTTCTCAGTGACTTAAAGAAGCGGGATCTGCCTGGAGTGGATGGGCCCTAAAGCAAAGATCTTGGTTTGAATTTACCTATTTGCTGCCAAACCCCAAATAAGTTTGTGACTCTACCTTTCAGCAAAACTCCTTGTCTGACTTTCCTGACATAGCTTTCCTTCAAGGGCTTTTCACCTCCAATCATACAACATTCAGAATCTAGGAGAAAAGTAGAAGGTAGCTATGACGACTCAGACAGCTTACTGACACTTCAGCCAGACTTTAATACTGCCCGGGAGTTACCTACCAACCAAGCTATGCTGGGTGGCTGCTGCTTTTTATTCTTTTTTAAAGCAGCCCTACTCCAGAGTTCTGCCCTGACCAATCTTTTGATGGGGGCTCCCAGTCCCACACCTACTTAGGTCTCTTTTTCCATTCTGTGCCAGGTCACAACAACCTCCATTTCCCCAGGAGTTTCTGTAGGGGCTTACATTCATTTTTCAGATCTATATATGTTTCTTTACTGTTTCTGTCATTGCCAGAGTTGGATTTGTTGGAGACAACCAGCAGCCTATGTCAGTGCTGCAAAACCAAAACTCCTCTTTTATTTTCATAGTCCTGTTGACTTCAAACAGCAAGCCCACAGATAATCATTGCAAGGCCAGGAGCAAGAGAAAATATGGGCATCCACATGTTATATATCTCAATATTTAGAATTAAATATCTACCCAAATCTGTTAAGTATGTTTTATATCCTCTTACCTTGACAGATACACCTTAGTGAGAACTTGGAAGGGCTGGTTACACTTTAGATACAGTGGGAGCTAGTCCCCATCAAGGACCTCCCACCCATGGCCCACCCAAGATAGGCTACATAATTTGTATGGCACAGTGCAAAATAGCAATGTTTAGGCCCCTTATTAACAAAGTATGAAAAAAATGTCATTAAAGATATTAAACTATGAAGTTTTTCCCTTTCTTCTGCAGTCTCTCTTCTCTCTTTCTCAACTTGTCATGGGTGTTTTGTATTTACTATCTAAAGAAAAATTGAAATTTTAAATTATTATCAAGAATTTTATATTCTTTTAGTATGTAAGGCCAATTTTAAATGCCAACATCTTTATACTGTAAAATCTTTCTGTTGCACCATTTTATATTGTGCAATGTCAGTTTTAAATATGAATATGAGAGCATTTAACTTGTATGCAGAATTACCTCAATTATGATTCATATTTTACAGCTCATTATATATATATATAATGTATATACATATGTATGTATGTATGTATGTATATATGTTACCACAACAATGGAAACACTGCACGAAATTAATTCAACTTTTTTTAGTTCACTTTTTCATATATGCACATCCACCAAAAATCTCTACCTTCACCTTACTGATGAGTAAGAAAGGGCAAACTGGGAAAGGAACTATTGATCACCCTTTCTCTTTCCTTCTATGTCATCACTTTCAGTATAAGTGGTTGGCTATTAAAGAGAAGTAACATAAATAAGAAAGAATATGATAGGGTTCCTTGGTCATTCACATTTCTTAGAACACCAATGCTTACTTTCTGCATTCAAAGCAAGTTCTGGTCCAAATGGAAAGCATGGCCTCTCAGGACTGTCAGTGCCTGCCCTTAGTAATAGACCTAACTTGCTTACCTATACTTGCTTTGAGTCTCACTGAGCTCCCGTGCATTGTGAATTCACTGAAATTCTGTGCTCATGGGGCACTAGGAATGCTGCCATGCAAATACGGTGGCAAGGAACAGTGGTGAGCATGCATATTGCATGTATCTCCTCTGTTTACATGCATGCTCCATTGTCCTATTAGACTCCACTTTTGCAAAACAAATCCAAAGATGAAATTATTAAGAATATCAAGACATCAATAGCAGAGCATTAAACCAAGTGCAGGGTCCTTTTCTGTGCAGGTCCCTGTGACTGCACAGATTATATGCCTGGGCCCACCTCACTTCTCTTCCCAGCCTTGGTTCTATCCTGTATACCTTCACACATCAGCCCATTCAAACCATGATCCATCCCCTGCAAACAGCTATGTGTTGGCCTTCTACCCTTGTGAGGACAAATCCAGAGAATAGGCCTGTGCTGGCACCGAAAGCAGGTTTGAGGATTTGGGGCAGGAAATTTCAGAGTCCCAACCTACCTGGATCATGGTCTAAGGACAAAGGGTCTGGCCCATGTGAGTATATCCCCTAAATCTCATGATCTCTTTATTCCAAGAGGCAGACCAGAGAGTGACCCTCTAAAAGCACAGGGTCCGTGGTAGGGACTACACTTGCCTAGGTCTTAGGTACTCCAGCCAGTCAGCCAATACCATCTTTGTTCTTCTCCTTCTCATCATAACTCATCTTATTTTAAATTTATCATTTCTCATAAGTTTCATCTCATTCTAAGTTTTAGCTTTATTAGTATCACTTCCCTTTGGTCACATGGCTCTCTTTATCTTTCATACATGTCCTTTCTGTTTTGTTTTTTTTTGTTTGTATTTTTTGTTTTTTTTGCAGTACACGGGCCTCTCACTGTTGTGGCCTCTCCCGTCACGGAGCACAGGCTCCGGATGCGCAGGCTCAGCGGCCATGGCTCACGGGCGCAGCCGCTCTGCGGCATATGGGATCTTCCCGGACCGGGACACGAACCCGTGTCCCCTGCATCGGCAGGCAGAGTCTCAACCGCTGCGCCACCAGGGAAGCCCATACATGTCCTTTCTTAAATCAATCTTATTGAAGAGGTACTTGAGCAGCCACAAAAGTCTCTGTAGACACCTCCTCGGTTTCTCCCATACTTATAATATTAATGACACTATTGTCAGAATCTCATTTTCTGGCATTACTGTGAATTGACACAACTCAGTGAAAGGTCCAGAATCAGAAAAGTGGAGAACTTTATAGTCTTATGGGGTCTGTGGCTCAAGAAGTTATTAAGAGGCTTCTCCTAAGTAGAATGGGTAATTGGTAGCATAACAACTGGTGGGTCCTGGACCTTTCGACTCCCAGTCTAATGCTCCATATTATGCTGTTTCAAGACAGAATTAACTGGTAATATCTTGACCTTTGACCTATGGTTTGTAAGGCCAGCCTATACCACTGATGAAATGCAGCTCTGAATGTGGGGATCTAAGAGAAAAATCAGACCCAGTATTAGTACTTTTATAAGTATATGAACATATGTAGTATGTATGCCTATGGCAGTCATTGTTAATGAAACAAAGTCCTCTTTCACTTGGAGTGTCATACTTCTTCTTCCATTAGTAAACAATGAAAACTGGAACAAAAGACAAAACCTGTAATCATCCAGCTATATAAAACTAAAAATATTATACAGCTCAGAAACACATACCTAACATTAAAACTGAAAACAATGACAACATATTAAGCTTAAGTCTAACATTTTGTAAATAGCCATTTCAAAACAGCCTTTGGTCAATCAAAGTTCTCTTTTTGGTCAACAATTGCTACAGTAATGCTGTGTAATAAGCAATCAAAAAGAAAAATCTCGGTGGCTCACACACTAGTCATTGATTCTCAAGCATTGACAGGACAGGAAGTGTTGTGGTACTCAGTGCTGCAAGTCTGCAGGTCCAGGTTTGCAACATGTGTGTTTTGTGTATCTTGGACCCACAAGCAAAGCAGGATTGGTTCTTCTTACAGTGATGTCAAAAGCCAAGACTGCAGGTAGATAAACAGGATCTCTTAAGACCTAAGCTCAGTATTGGCACATCGTCACTTCTGCTCACATGCCTTGAGCCAAAGAAAGTCCCATGACCAAGATCAAATTCAAGGACTGGGGAAGGACAACCCACCCACAATGAGATTACAGTAAGAGTGTGGATGCAGAGAGGATGGAAGAATTGGAGACACTCATTCAGACTACCACACACCAGATGCCAACAGGAAGAAATGGGGTGAAATAATTTTGGAGTCACGCCTGAAGGTATTAATCCTAATAAAAGATACTTACTTTGTTCATATTATCCTTTTAAAAATTTCTACTAGTTGTCAGTAAATTGCTCTGTGTGTGTGAATATTTTTTCTCATGGGGAATCTAATGGTTTTGTCATTTTATAAGAGATCAGAATCTTCAACTGCAGTTGATTCACTGTTGGCTTTCCTGCAAAATGACCACTACCCCAGAGGATCCTGAAAAGATGTCTCTTCACAATTTAATATTATGTCCATGGTTTTTTAGTAAGGCTTTGTCATCACCCATTTTGGAAACTAATGTTAAAAGCATGGCTCCACTGGAGATGTAAAATTTCAGGTCTTTCCTTTGGAAATAGCTTTAACTCTTAAGCTAAAAGTTAAAAACCAATCAAACAGTGCACCACAACAAAGAGTAGCCCCTGCTCGCCGCAACTAGAGAAAGCCCGTGTGCAGCGACGAAGACCCAACACAGCCAAAAATAATGAATAAATAAAGATAAATAAATTCATTTAAAAAAAAAAACAAGCAAAACCACTAACAGCATTGTGAAAGGGAGATGGGGAAAAGAGATGAGTGTGACTCCAAGGAAATAATAATTGTATTAATATTTATTTTCTTTAAAAAAGGCCATTTCTTCCCTCTTTTACCATTCTTTAGTTGCAATAATAAACATTATGCAGAATTGGGAGATTGGGATTGACATATATACACTAATATGTATAAAATAGATAACTAATAAGAGCCTGCTGTATAAAAAAATAAATAAAATAAAATTCAAAAATTCAAAAAAAACCCCACATTATGCAGCCCTTCTCTAACCAAGTATTTAAAAGTATGCTACAACAGGAAGGTATAGGGTATGATTTTGAGGAAGAAGATTGGGGAGGGGTGGGGACTAAAGAGAAGCAGCTACTCTGGAAATATTCTTAAAACTAAAACTGCAACATGAACTTGAACTTTCGTTGTTTCATTTTAAAAGTAAGCATTGTATTGCTTCATATTTTCATTTTTATGTTTATAATACTATTTATATGGACATTTTAACAATATTAAGTCTTCCAGTCTATGAACATGGGATCATACTACCCTAAGTGATCTATAGAGTTAATGCTATCCCCATTAAAATCCCAATGGCATTCTTTACAGAAATAGAAAACAATTCAAAATTCAAAAGACCCCAAATGGCCAGAGTAATCTTGAGAAAGAAGAACAAAGTTAGAGGCATTATACTTCCTGTTCTCAAAATATATTATAAAGTTATAGCAATTAAAACAGTATGCTACTGGCATACAGACATATAGACCAATGGAACAGAATAGACAGCCCAGAAATAAACCCACACATATACAGTCAAACTGATCTTCAACAAGAATGTAAAGAATATGCAATGGGAAAGGGTAGTCTCTTCAACAAGTGGTGTTGAAAACTGGATATCCACATGCAAAAGAATGAAATTGGACCTCTACCTTACACCATACACAAAAACCAACTCAAAATTGATGAAAGACTTAAAAGTAATACCTAAAACTGTAAAACTCCTAGAAGAAAACACATCAAAAGCACAGGCAACAAAAGCAAAAATAGGAAAGTGGGATTACATCAAACAAAAAATCTTCCTTACAGCAAAAGAAACCTTCAAGGCAATCCATGGAATGGAACAAAATGAAACCATGTGTAATCATTAGTTAAATCCATTACACCTGTAACTTGCCTTCACTCATCAAGGTCATTTTAATTCTTGCTATGAAAAACTTGCATGTCCTTCAAGTGGCTTGTAGCCTAAACAGTAAGGTGTTTGCCCGAGGTGTTTTCCAGGAACTTGGAGTCAGCCATGTCTAGTTTGAGCTGAGCCAGTTGAGACTGGATAGGACCACCAACCCTCCAACTGGGCATGTGTGAGTGTCTGCTTTGTGACCTTTTGATGTCAGAGAGCTGAAAAGTCCACCCTCAGATCATGCAAAGCATCTCCATTTTTAAACCTGTGTCCCATGAAGAGGTCCATAGCTTAATGACAATTACCTCACCTTTCCCAATTACCTCCCCCCAAGCTCCCCACACTCCCCATGCCTCAGATCACCCTGCTTCCTTATCCCATAAATACCCAAGCCCCTTGCCTTCAGGGAGGCAGACCTAAGACTTGTTCTCCCACCTCCTCACTTGGCTGCCTTGTGAATAAACCCCTTCTTTGCTGCAAACCCAGTGTCTCAGGGTTTTGACTAGCTGCGCATTGGGCAAAATGAACCTGATTTGGTAACAAAAATATTTGCAAACCATATATCTGATAAGGGATTAATATCCAAAACATATAAGGAATTCCTACAAATTAATAACAAAATGAAACAAATGACCTGATTAAAAATGGACAAAAGACTTGAATAGACATTTCTTCAAAGAAGGCATATAAATGGCCAATAGGTATATGAAAAGGTGCCCAACATCACTAATCATCAAAGAAATGCAAATCAAACCCACAATAAGATATCACCTTATGCCTGTTAAGATGGCCATTAAGAAAAAAAAAAAGGTAGCAAGTGTTGGTGTGAGGATGTGGTAAAACTGGAACCCTTAATCACTGTTTGTGGGGATGCAAAATGGCACAGCAGCTATGGAAAACAGTAGGGAGGTTTCTCAAAAATTAAAAATAGAACTACCATATGATCCAATAATCCCACTTTCAGGTGTATAGCCAAAAGCATTGAAATCGGGATCTCAGAGACACAGTAGACCCCCTTATCCATGGTTTTGATTCTATGGTTTGTTACACGTGGTCAACCTCAGTTTGAAAGTATTAAATGGAAAATTCCAGAAATAAACAATTTATAAGTTTTAACTCTCGGGTAATTCTAAACAGTGTGATGAAACCTTTCACCAGCCTGCTCTGTCCAGCCCAGGACGTGAGTCATCCCTTTGTCCAGCGGGTTCCACCCTTCATCACTCAGTAGCCGTCTCAGTTATCAGGTTGACTGTCTTGGTATTGCAGTGCTTGTGTTCAAGTAACTCTTATTTTACTTAATAATGGCCTCAAAGCACAGGACTAGTGATGCTGGCAATTCAAATACGCCAAAGAGGGCTTCCCTGGTGGCGCAGTGGTTGAGAGTCTGCCTGCCAATGCAGGGGACACGGGTTTGTGCCCCGGTCTGGGAAGATCCCGCATGCCGCAGAGCGGCTGGGCCCGTGAGCCATGGCTGCTGAGCCTGCGCGTCTGGAGCCTGTGCTCCGCAACAGGAGAGACCACAACAGTGAGAGGCCTGCATACCGCAAAAAAAAAAAAGAACAAATACGCCAAAGAAAAGCTGTAAAGTGCTTCCTTTAACTGAAAAGACGAAAGTTGTTGCTTTAATAAGGAAAGAAAGAAAAAAAAAAACAAAACCTGTATGCTGAGGTGCTAAGATCTATGGTAAGAACAAATCTTCTATCTGTGAAATTGTGAAGAAGGGAAAATAAATTTGTTAGCTTTGCTGTTGAACCTCAAACTGCAAAAGTTAGGCCACAGTGTATGATAAGTGCTTAATTAAGATGGAAAAGACATTGCATTTGTACAATAAGATATTCTGAGAGAGATCACATTCACATAGCTTTTATCATAATATATTGTCATAATTGTTCTATTTTACTGTTGTTGATATCTTACTGTGCCTAAATTATAAATTAAAACTTATCATAGGCATGTATGCATAGAAAAAAATATATGGTATATACAGGGTTTGATGTTATCCAAGGTTTCAGGCATCCACTGGGAGTCTTGGAATGTATCTCCCACAGATAAGGGGGGACTACTGTATCTGCAGTCCTATCCATGGGCATCACAGCATTATTCACGACAGCTAAGACAGGGGAACAAACTAAATGTCTACTGACAGACGATAGGATAAAAAATATGTACTATATTCATACAATGGAAGGTTATTTGGTCTTAAGAAGGTAATCCTTCCATATGTCACATGGGTGAACCTGGAAGATATTATGCTAAGTGAAATATGCCAGTCACAGAAGAATATATACTGCATGATACCACTTATATGGTGGTTGCCAGGGGCAGGGAGAGGGGGAAATGGGGAGTTTTTCAACAGGCATAAAGTTTTATTTATGGGACATGAATAAATTCTAGAGATCTGCTGTATAACATAGTGCCTATAGCTAACAATTCAGTATTGTACACTTAACATTTTGTTAAACGGATGGATCTCACATTAAATGTTCTTACCACACAAACAAAAGCAAACAAACAACCCCAAAGGGGCAGAAGGAAGCTTTTGGAGGTGATGGATACGTTTATTACCTTGATGATGGTTTCATGGGTATCTGCACGTCTCCAGACTCATCAATTGTATTCATTTAATATGTCCAGTTTTTAACTATCAATTATGCCTCAATAAAACTGTCTGAAAAATACTATGTGTATTGTTTTAATTAGACAGATGTTAAGATGCTGGATAAGCCTAAAGTTTGGTTATTTATTTTTTTGGTACTTACTTTAAACTATTGCTTACATTAAATTGAATGAAATCAATAAAAGGAAAAAGTCCCAAGTCTTTTATACAATAGGGTTTCCAGTACAGGCTCAGGCCAATTATTCCTCTGACATCTGCAACTGGCATTTTAAATGATCAGAAAAAAATAGCTGCTAGTGATGGTTTTTCAAAGCCAGCTTGGCTACACACCATGTCATGATCTCTCTAGAAAAGTGTATCTGGAGGAATTAGATTAATTTTTAAAGGCTCTTTACCCTTGGGTTTACTGTAAGAATCCATCACTTTAACACCTCATGTTTATTAAGTAACTCCATGTTTTATATATGATGTTTATAAAATTTGGTTGTGTGAGGGGTTTATATTCGACTCTCTCCATGGCTGCATGAGACAATCAGGGTTGGAAGATGTTAACAGATCAATAAATAGAGTCCCAATCTTAATAGTAAGACAGATTTGATTCTGTTATGTATAATTTTGTCCAAATATAAAAAAAGAAAGGCATTTAATTCTATAAGCTGTAATCAGAATTTTTACATAAACATGAGATAAATCTTCAGAGAGTAACATTACAGCTCAATATCACATCTTACAAAAAAAGCCTTTCTTGATTCTTCAAGTTTAACTTAAAAGCCCCACTCTTCATGAACCCATGAATATTAAAATGCATATCACTGCTGCCCTTGGTGTCTATCTTATATCATAGCAATGCCCATTTCTATCCCTCATAACCCTCAAGCAACCCTACAAGAGTTATAAAGCAGGTATTACTATACCCATTTTATGGAAAAGGAAACTGAGTCTTAGAACATATCAATACTTGGTGAGGGAACAAAGAGTGAACTGTAGAGGTGGGATTTGACTTGAAGCCTTGTGATCTAAGTCCAGGGCTTACACCCCTAATAATATCCTCACCAACTGAGCTGTGCTCCACAGCTCCAAGTACAGTCACTTGCACTGAGTAGGCACCAGAAGATGTTATTGAATGGCGCAGGAGCACAGGTGGCCAGCACAGCAGAACGGTGGCTACTTTTTCCAATGCTGGGGGTATAACAACCGGCAAAGCAAGACCTAAGAACGATCCATCACGATACACAAGTGCATCCTCTGAAGTACACAGCATCATCGTTTCTGACATTCACCTTCTAAATGGTTGAAGTTTTATGGCCTCAGCAATTAGCTGCTTCCCGTCATTGAGCAAAGGACCAGAAAGAAGGCAGCGGGACATGGCTCCTTCCTCTCTCCTTGCTCCACAGAGAGCTCTTTGCTCAGGACGGGGAGCGGGGGCGGATCAATAATGCTGACGGTAGGGAGGGCGCAAGAGAGGCTTGTAAAAACAAAAAGATATGTTCTGGCTTGAAATGGGCTTTGGGGGGATAACTGACTTTAAAAGGTCCCACAAATAAAAGCAGTAATAAATTGCACATTAACAATTAGGCATCAAAATTGTTTCCCACTTCATCTCAATTATGAGGACTAAGAGCCATGTTATCCCTTATAATTTACCTGCAAGGTCCAGTTTATTCAGAAGATGACACACTGTATCAAATCTTCCAATGTTTCCACGCTTAATATCTAATGGCCATATTTTCTGTCCATTAGGAAGTATGTTTCTCTTTAATTGTTACATAAAGTTATTTAATTATGAATTGCTCACAATTAAAAATTTGATGTTTAGGTAGTTGGCACACTAGTGATGAGATTAAAAATTTAAGAAGAAAGAAAACCTCCTTGCATTATGGACAGCAAGTCTTGCACGGCCAAATGATTTCATAAGGCAAGGTTTTCCATTTCATTGACAGGAAGTAGATGACACCTCAGCAACCTCCAGACTTGAAATGCTCTGAGGTGTATAAGGTAATATAAATTGCCTTCTTTGTTGCTATCTAATTTCAGTTTGCCAAATGATGTCATTTGTTACTTTTCAAGAAATTATTTCCCAAGAAAGAGATTTCCTAATTTTTTTTACGTAATTAAAAAAAAAGAAAAAAGGAAGAAAGAAAACTCATGACATACAGGGGAGTGAAATATAATTGTTCTTACTAACAAGGATTATATCCTTGCAGAAGACATCAGGAACAAAATGCATGTGTATTCTATACATACTAATTCAAAGTGTCAGTATATAATGCACATTATAGTTGTTAAACATATATATGTACATAGTGGAAAATGTGATGATTTCTTTGTTGTTCAGAGACAGAGATCAAAGGAGGGCGATTATGCATGCATGCATCCATCCATCCATCCATCCATCCAATAATATCGGAATGAGCACATACTAAGTGCTGAGGGAGCGCTAATGGATATGACATGGTGAAGCTAGAACCTCAGTAATATTAACAAACCCACTTCCTCTTTCAGCTAGGTAATTTTAAACAGTGCAAAACAGCTGATAGATTGAAAAGTTATGTTCTTTATTTTCTTAATAGAAAAGAAGAGTGAGATTCTGCCTTCCTCAAGGCTCCTCAAAGGCTTGGGAGTTAAAATTTGTTGTTTACGTTGTAAAATAAAAACAACAGTACCATTTGCATTCTGTTTCCACTGGGGGATTAAAACAATGGCCTTTAGCTATAGGGTCTGGTAACAATGTTGCTTTGCCTTTCAACCATTTATAATACTGAGCATTACTACTTTGGTTTTAGGGGCTGTAAGAGCAGGAAGACAATATAAACAGTTAGTACATTAAAGCAAATTTCTAATTCTGCCTAACTAGCATGCATTTACTTCATTAACTAGCAGTTACATTTCCCATGCCTTCAATTAACGCTGGTTTCATTTTAAATGCTATCAGTTACGACAAGATGTGATAAGAAAACATCATTGCCAGGCAAGCTTTCTTCAAACACAGCTGATTTATCTCTTCGGCAATTCATTAAAATGCAAAACATATTGAAATTGATTTTCAGCACTTTCAGGCAGCAATGTTTCTAATAATGTTAATTTGCAAATTTCCTCTTTTTTCTAAAGTCTCTGTGCTGCAGACGCCATGTTCAGCCGGAGGCTATTTGTATTGTGCAGACAGAAAATGAACAGGGAACATTTATTTCTCATCTCTTTCTGAGCAACCTGAGGCACATGAAGATATTTGTGCTATAACAGGCAGAGTCAATCCCCTTCCCTCCCTTTACTTGCTATATATCAACCAGCAAACTCCCAGCTAGTCCTGAGGCAGCAATTAACCTGCCAGAGTGCTCTCCTGTCAGGCTCAGTGATAATAAACTCCCCCAGCTCCCCGCCCCCCCCCCCGAAAGACAGAGCTATAGATTCTGGCTCTGCAACTTCCATAGAGGCTGAATTATTCAGAATCAGCATGATTAAGAAGATGACATGGTATTACTTTAAAAGACATACTTTTATTTTTTTCCACTGGCTGAGGTTTAAACCCATTAAGGTGGAGGCAACTGATCTTTCCCCCTTTGGTGCACAGTTCCTAAACCAGGAATTCTTGAAAGACTATTTCCAGTACCTTGTCAATTTCCAAGTCTATGAATAAAAGTGTAAATACCAGGAGGGAAGTGTCAGAGTCAAAATGTACAGCTCATATAAACCTAGGAACTGGCTAAAAATAATATTTTCACCCCAAAGAGACAAAGGGAGCAGGTTCATTTTGAGTAATTGGTCGTGTTTCAATGGTTATTCTTAAAAGCAAGAAAAAAAGCCCCATGTTTGCATTTCGGGGGTCAGTTTCAAGTGGACCAAATTGTGATGAATTATAAATTAGAAATCCAGAGATACACAATCTGTCAGATAACAAGTTGTTAGACTCTGGAAATAGCATATTCTTAACAGTAAACCTTGTCTTTATGAGGATGGCAGTATTATAAATGTCATAATGGATTGCAAATGAACCAGCTGTTTATATTCTATTCTAGTACATGAATGAGAGAAGAACAAGCCAGGAAATAAAAGAAGATTGAGGAAAATTTACTAGTACCAAGTCACGGATAAAAAAGCCCAAGGAACTCAATTTTTACGCATTCCCATCCAATTTATCCTTGCTGGTGACTTTTGGGGGGGAGTGTAGCTTTTGAAACCAATTGTATTATTCCACTTTAAGATACCTTCTAGTATATTCAATAGACCCATCACAGTTATGTGTTCCTTTTTCAGTCTCAAGTTGCCCTCACCATACGAGATTGGTTATTGTCAGAGGACTTTCAGAGAAGGATTTGAATGCAATTTCAAAGGCTAGACAGAGCAGCTTTCAAAACACTGCAAGCTTGGGAAAGCAGGGTTAGTAGCCCCAAAGGGGTGAGCTTCTGGCTTTCTGTTTCTCATTTCACTTCAAGCTAAAGCCCCTTTTGATCCCAACCAGGTGAAATCAAGGCAGCATGGCACTCTTAAGTGAACGAGCCCACCTACCCAAAGCTCTGCAAATGGCTATTATCTGTGAGGGTGTTATTGCCAGCATCATCCATGCTAGTCCGTGCAGACCGGCTATTTCCTTTGAGAATAGAAACACCTTGCTCTTCTATGTAGGATTAAATCTAGGTTCACCCAGGAGATTTCAACAAATGGCCAGGCCACTCATGGATGCTTGTTAGCAGATGGCCATTTTCTGCATGTCAGGTTATGAATTATATCTGTTTGTTATGCAAAGATCTTATTTCAAGTTCCATGTCCTCTTTTCTCAACCAGAACTAAAATCCAGCAAAGGGATGCAGAGAAGGGGTACAACTCAACTTTACAAATTAACAGTGCTGCTTTATGGGGCATTACAGCTGCTCTATTTAAAAATCCAATCCAGAAGATAACATTACCACTTGTTATGTTTGCATTTTTGGATAAGGCACCTCACCCTTGGCTTGCAGGTCTCTTATCTCTATAATATTCATGGGGTGCTGGCTTTTAATTAAACTACCCACAACTCGATGTAACTCAAAGTATGGATTTTACTGCTACAGGAAGTAGTAGTCAAGAAAAATTCTGTATTTTAAATTTATTTTTAAAGCCTGGATAGTTTTATTGCCAGTGACGTCATAACAGTACTGTCCTACAAAGATGACTAAATTTTGTGCTTTAAGACATATGCTGATCATATCAGGGTACCCAAAAGTTCATGAGACTCTTGACTTTCATAAATGTAACAGTCAGAGATTTGACTTTGTCAGAAACCCTTGGAGGTCTGTGATATGTAATCATTTGTCATTTTCCTAAAGCATAATTTTCTTCACATGCATGGTGGATCTGGAATGCAGAGGCAAGTCACGAAGTTACTGATTGCACCAAATGGACCATCTGTCTTCTTCAAATAAAATACACCTTAACTTCCCTAATGTTTTCTCAGTCCCTTTTTCTGGTTCTCTTTTTATTCCCACCCTGTAAATGTTGAAGCCCAAGGCTGTTAACTTCTCATTCTTCACATTCTGCCTAGGTCACCTCATTCCATCCCAAGACTTCAAGTTCTATGAGTATGTTGATAATTCCCAAAGCAAAATCGTCTATCTAGATCTCACTCCTGAGGTTCAGAAGCACATATGCAGCTGTTTCCTAGGACACTGGGTATCCCACTGGCACTTAAATTCAACATATTTAAAATGGAATTTATAATAATGACAATTATATTTAATACAGATTTAACGTTTACACTCATAACCTTTACAAAAACCCTATCAGGTAGAAGACTATCGTATTTCCAGTTTTACAGGTGAGGAAACTGGGGCTTGAAGAGGTTGATTGTCAAGGTCATGTGGTTATAAGGAACTATGACTTGGACCTAAGTCCCTCTGATCAGAGTCTGTTTTTAATCACTGCCCCACACTGCCCAGCCTGGGTTTTCTCTTTCACTTACGTGATTCATCCTAGTAGTCCTTTCCTGTTTCAGTTGTACAATCACTTCTTCAGAGATGCCTTTTCTGATTCTACAGAGCAACTTGGGTTTCCAGAACTAGGGCTCTACAAATGTAAACACCCTTTCTTTCCTTTTAGAAAGCCTGCAATTATGTATTTGATTTTTTGTTTGTTTGTTTGTTTTTGTGGTACGCGGGCCTCTCACTGTTGTGGCCTCTCCCGTTGCGGAACACAGGCTCCAGACGCGCAGGCTCAGCGGCCATGGCTCACGGGCCCAGCCGCTCCGCGGCATGTAGGATCCTCCCGGACCGGGGCACGAACCCGTGTCCCCTGCATCGGCAGGCAGACTCTCAACCACTGCGCCACCAGGGAAGCCCTATGTATTTGATTTTTAATCTTCTCAATAGCCTGAGAAATACGTAGGGCAGATACGTTTGAGAAAACAAAGGGAGATAAATGGGCGAGAGAGATAATAGTCTAGAAAGAGAGAACAGCAAGTGTGAAGGTGCTGGTGGGGAAAACAACAAAATGAAAGTATTCTCAAGTAACAGAATGAATTTCTGTTTTAATTAGAGCATAAACAAGGAAAGTGAGGAAGGGCAAGAGACGAGACTTGAAAGGTAGACAGGTGTTAGATTATAGTGGATTTTATAGGTCCTCGTAAAGACTTAAAACTGTATACTAAGAACAAAACAAGAATGTTTTTAAAAATGGGGTATGAAAACCCAGTTCATTTATTTACTTAATTCTTAGTCACTGATGGGCAAAGCTGACCTTGGAGACTGAAGGTCCAAAACTTGTCCAATGCATGGGGGATACCAATAAGGAAGGAAGAAAACTGGCGAACTGTGATCTCTTTACTTATACATTAAAAGGCCAAGTACCCCAGGGCACCCTCTATAAGTAGGATATTTAGAGAATAAGACTCGTTTTAAATAAAAATAAATTTAAAAAAGATTATGTATATTTAATTAATAGATGTTATTTTTTAGAGCAATTTTAAATTCATAGAACAATAGTACAGAAAGTTCCCATATATTCCCTGCTCGCACCCACACACAGCCTCCCTTACCATCAATATCAGTCACCGGAGTGGTACATTGTTACAACTGATGAATCTACACTGACACATCATTGTCACCCAAAGCCCATAGTTTACCTTATCGTATCACACAGAGTAGACTCATTACCCTAAAAATCCTCTGTGCTCCACCTATCCATCCTTCCCTCTCCTCTAACCTCTAGCAACCTTTTTACTGTCTCCTTAGTTTTGCCTTTCACAGAAGCGTCAGATAGTTGAAATCATACAATACACAACCTTTTCAGATTGGCTTCTTTCATTTAGTAATATTCATTTAAGTTTCCTCCATGTCTTTTCCTGGCTTGATAACTCATTCCTTTTTAGTGGTAAATAATATTCCATTGTCTGGATGCACCACAGTTAATTTCTTTTTTTTTGAGTTTACTAATTTTATTATCAATATTTTCATTAATGTTTCTCTTTGTGAAGAACAATGTGTGTCTTTTTTTTGAATTTTATTTTATTTTTTATACAGCAGGTTCTTATTAGTTATCCATTTTACACATATCAGTGTATATATGTCGCTCTCAATCTCCCAATTCATCCCACCACCACTCGCCCCCCGCACTGTACCCCACTTGGTGTCCATATGTTTGTTCTCTACATCTGTGTCTCTATTTCTGCCTTGCAAACCAGTTCATCTTTACCATTTTTCTAGATTCCACATATGAGTGGAATATATATGGAATATATATATATGGAATATTATAAAACTAATATACGATATTAGTTTTTCTCTTTCTGACTTACTTCACTCTGTATGACAGTCTCTAGGTCCATCCACATCTCTACAAATGACCCAATTTTGTTCCTTTTTATGGCTGAGTAATATTCCACTGTATATATGTACCACACCTTCTTTATCCATTCGTCTGTTGATGGGTATTTAGGTTGCTTCCATGAACTGACTATTGTAAATGGTGCTGCAATGAACATTGGGGTGCATGTGTCTTTTTTTTTGTCAAAAATATTTTTTAATTAATTAATTAATTAATTTTATTTTTGGCTGTGTTGGGTCTTCATTGCTGTGCGCGGGTTTTCTCTAGTTGCGGCGAGCAGGGGCTACTCTTCGTTGCGGTGCATGGGTTTCTCACTGAAGTGGCTTCTCTTGTTGCAGAGCACAGCCTCTAGGCACATGGGCTTCAGTAGTTGTGGCACGTGGGCTCAGTAGTTGTGGCTCACAGGCTCTAGAGCGCAGGCTCAGTAGTTGTGGCGCACGGGCTTAGTTGCTCCATGGCAGGTGGGATCTTCCTGGACCAGGGCTTGAACCCGTGGCCCCTGAGTTGGCAGGCAGATTCTTAACCACTGTGCCACCAGGGAAGCCTGCATGTGTCTTTTTGAATTATGGTTTTCTCTGGGTATATGCCCAGTAGTGGGATTGCTGGGTCATATGGTAATTCTGTTTTTAGTTTTTTAAGGAACCTCCATACCGTTCTCCATAGCGGCTGTATCAATTTACATTCCCACCAACAGTGCAAGAGGGTTCCCTTTTCTCCACACCCTCTCCAGCATTTGTAGACTTTCTGATGATGCCCATTCTAGCTGGTGTGAGGTGATACCTCATTATAGTTTTGATTTGCATTTCTCTAATAATTAGTGATGTTGAGCAGCTTTTCATGTGCCTCTTGGCCATCTGTATGTCTTCTTTGGAGAAAGTCTGTTTAGGTCTTCTGCCCATTTTTTGATTGGGTTGCTTGTTTTTTTAATATTGAGCTGCATGAGCTGTTTATATATTTTGGAGATTAATCCTTTGTCCATTGATTCATTTGCAAATATTTTCTCCCATTCTGAGGGTTGTCTTTTCATCTTGTTTATAGTTTCCTTTGCTGTGCAAAAGCTTTTAAGTTTCATTAGGTCCCATTTGTTTATTTTTGTTTTTATTTCCATTACTCCACCACAGTTTATTTATCCATTCACCTACTAAAGGACATTTTGGTTACTTCCAAGTTTTGGCAATTCTGAACAAAGCTGTTATAAACATACATGTGCAGGTTTTTGTGTGCACATAAGTTTTCAACTCATTTGGGAGAATACCAAGAAGCATAATTACTGGATAGTATGTAAGAGTATTTTTAGTTTTATAAGAAACTGCCATCTCCCAAAGTTCTATTTTGTATTCCCACCTGCAAAGAAAGAGCATTCCTGTTGCTCCACATCCTCGCCAACATTTGGTATTGTCAGTGTTCTGAATTTTGGCCATTGTAATGGGTGTGTAGTGGTATCTCATTATTGTTTTAATTCAGAAGTCCCTAAAGACATGTAATGTTGAGCATCTTTTCAACTGCTTCTTGGCCATCTGTATACATTCTTTGGTGAGGCATCTAAGTCTTGCTCATTTTTTAGATTGGGTTGTTGGTTTCCTTACTGTTGAGTTTTAAGAGTTCTTTGTATATTTTAGATAACAGTACTTTATTAGATATGTCATTTGCAAATATTTTCCCCATCTGTGTCTTATCTTCCTATTCTCTTTATATTTTTATTATATTTTATGTTTTATTTTGAACTTTATAGTTATTACAGTAAGTTCCTGAATTCCCACTATGTACTAAGCCTTCTTGGAACATTTGAATGTGTAGAGCATTCAGAATCCAATGAATAACAATTGAAACAAGTTTTCTTTGAGAGTTGGCTGTGTGTAAGGCACAGTACCATGTTAGGTGGTGTAATGATGCATGTGTACTGTTTCACTTCTGTCCTCAGGTCATAATGATGGTAGGGAAGACAGCCCCACAAACCTCATTTCAGGCTTTTCATTAACACAGAACAACAACACTTTTTTAAAAGCCATCACCATTGTTTCTGTCTTCCTGGGCCTAAAGTCAGTGCTCATTTCTCTTTCCTTAAAGTTTCATCACCCTAAAGATACCCCTCCTGACTTCAGAGGTTTCAGCATTCCTATGGAATTTTCAGGTAAGTAGTCTCCTATCTTTCTGAGAAGTCACCTCTTCTCCCCTGAGCTCATCCTTTTATTTATTCCAGAGAGAATTTCCAACACCAGTCCTTGGAAACATGAACTCTGATCCCATAACCATGCAGGCCCAGTTCTAGACGGGTGAAAGGAAAGATTACTACTACAGGCAGCAGTTTTCTGGGCAGATTTCAGAGAAAAGAAATTCAAGCTAAAACTTAAGAGATGAATAGGACTTGGCAAGAAGAGAAAAATAAGGTGTCAGAGAGATGAAAAGTTACCAGGAAGAGGAAAAAGTCTCAGGGACTGTATAGCAAACCCACCAAACTGGACCAAGCAGGAGATGCAAATAGGGGAAGGGTGTGGACAGGTCTGCAGAGTTAACTTAGATCTATTGGGCTGGCCGAACAGTTCATTTGTGTTTTTCCGAATGAACTGTTTGGCCCACCCAGTATAACAATACTTTTCCTTTGCATGTTCTAGAGTGACTTGCACTTCTGATGGACTGTCATGTCATCATAAATAGCTAACATTTACTGAGTACCAGTCAGGTGCCAGGGACTTTTCTATAGAGTTATGTATAGAGTTGCAAAGGCCGATCTCTGACAGGGAGTCTGATTCTAGACTCTCTCTACCTCATAACCACTGCACTCTGTATCAATTCCCTCAACAGAGCTTTACAACAACCCCTTCTCTCTTTTTAACAGTAGTAGTGACTGTTACGGGTATGCTGAATTCCACTCTTTTTCCCTTTTCTGAGATCTTATTACAAAGTCAGTTATTGAAAGCGGTGCATTTGAGAGGGTCATGACAATTAAACTATACATGTAGAGCAGCGTTTTGTTGCTAATGTAACAAATTACCAAAAATTTAGTAGCATAGAAACAACTCACATTTATGATCTTACTGTACTATAGGTCTGAAGTCCAACACAGGTTTCACTAGGCTAAAACTGAGGTGTCAGCAGGGCTGTGTTCCTTTCTGGAGGCTCCAGGGGAAAACTGACTTCCTTGCCTTATTCCAGCTACTAAAGGGTGTCCTCACTCCTTGGCTTGTGGCCCCGTGCTCCACCTTTAAAGCCAGTAATGGCAGGTTGGGTCCTTCTCACATGCATCGTGTTGAACTTGCATCTTTCATCACACATTTCTTTGTCTCTCTTCTCTTCTACCTCAGTCTTCCACTTTTAAGGATCAATCTGATAACATTGGACCCACCCAGATAATCCAGGATAATCTCCCTATTTTACACTAGCAACTTTAATTGCCCTTTGTCAAGTAACCTAACATAGTCACAGGTTCTGGGGATTAGGATGTGGACATCTTTTTTGGGGGCTGGGATGGGGGGGAAGAGTGCATTATTCTGCCTACCACAGTGTTCCATAAATATTAGTTATTTATTAGTATTTTAAGTGGAGTAAGAACATAAGGAAACGTGAAGCCATTAGTTATGAAATGGTTAATATTGAGTTAATAAAATCTTCCTAATATTTCATAACTGTCTTGCTCCAACTTAATTCAACAAGCTTTTTGTTTGTTTGTTTAGCAGCTCAAGTGTATGAAGTATGTTTAAAGTGTTAACTGAGGATTCATAGAAACAAAATCTCTTCACACTCATAAGGGGCCTAGAATTTATACAACGTTAATTAAATTACATTATGATAGTGATCATTATACCTGGGATAAATGCATGGGGGGAAACACAACTGACTGTTGGTAAACATGTAACTCAGCTAGAGAAGCAGAAGTATTTGGGCTCAATAGAGGGATACCTACTGGTGACAGGTGCATAGCATGCACTGAACATTCATCCCTGGGATTTGCAGAGGGAATGTGTTATACATTCATCTGATAAACCAGTTCGGTTGAAATTTTTTAAGAAAGCTTCTACTCCCCCACAAAGAACAGAATGCAAGCTCTGTGGTCAGACTTGAGTTATAATCCTTTTTCATTCATGCCTTACAGGTTGAGTGACCTTGAGCAAAATTATCAATAACTAATGTCTAAGAAGTTCGTCCTGTTCCTTCTGCTGTTAATGAGGGTTAAGATGCTACCAACTTTGAAGCATAGCAGTAAGTACTAAAGTAGGTCTTGCAGGTAAAGGTCTTCATGGGGTAACTATTCTGTCAATTACAAACATTTGCATATTGTTTCCATGACTTCTCTGACTGGATGTGTTTATAAATTTCTCAGTTTTTATGTACAACTATTACCAAAATGGCCTCCAGACATATATAGCAATGTCATTCCCAACTACAATGTATGATGATGCCCATATCCTTAACAAACTTGCCAAGACTCCTTATCATTTAAAGATTGCCAGTTGAGCTGCCTAAATAAATAAAGAGTATCTGAAATTGTTCTTCTCTTTTGAATTTTTGTGATGGTTGATTTCTGAATAGTTTTTGTGTGAAATTATATTGACCATTTGATTTCTCCTTGTGAATTGCTCATTAATATCTTTACCCATTTTAATTGGGATTTTAGAGTTTTCTCACAGATTTGAAAGAATTCCAAATAATAAGACCGTTGTCTTCTATGTCCTTAATTTTTCTGATTCATGTTTTTCTTTGTATTTTATTTATGCGTCTCAAGGATATCCTTGAAAGACAATTCCCAAATTTTCTCTGTCCTCTGGGAGGAAAAAATCAATTTTAAAATCCCATCTGCCTGGGATTTCCTGTGGCTAGTATATTTCCTAATAATATTAGTAGGTATATTTCAGTATTCATCAAAGAATTCATCTGAATCTCTAATAATTACTTGACTTTTTAAGAAACCACAACTGTTTCCAGAAAACATATTTCTTCTTCACATTCTTCTCACTCCTTAGGTACCAAACCAACTTGCATTTGGGCTCCCTGACTTGTTTTCACCCATCAATTTCTCTTCTTGTTTAATTGCATATTTCACTAGGCTTGCCTTTATTTAGCAACTGTTACCTTAAAGCTTATTATTACTGCACCTCCATCTGTTTAATAATGTCAACATCCCTCCTGTCACCTCAGCACTTCTAATCCCCCTCCTCACAGCCCCCTCACTGAATGAAAAGCAACGTGCTTTTTGTTGGAAGCTTTGAATGAATAATTCATTTGGAAAAATCGTCCGTGTTCTGCATGTTTGGAAGACACAGCACTTCTCTTGTCAGTCACGATGGCTGGGGAAGGGCTAAGTGCTGTTCAGGGTGTGCTCAGAGTGCACCACTGATGGTGGGCTGCTGAGATTGCCAACCGTGTTAATCCTGATCATCTTTCTTTGTCTTTTGTGACAGCAAGAGTAAGATTCGAGGTCTTATTCAGTTGTTGCAGCTAGACTCTATTTCATTCGGTTCTTTCAAGCCTTCTTTTAAGTTACCAAAAGATTCCCATCACCATCCCCTCAAGCCCAGGCAAAATCCTGACCTAGGGTAATGTTCTCCTGGGGCATCTCAATGTTTAGAGAGGAGAGAGCGTGGCCTTTCACCTCAGAGGCCCTTGGGTTTGCATTTGATATCAGCCATTGATGAACTTGGCAGCTGGGGTGAGTTACATAACCTTGATGAGCCTCAATTCCCTTATCTGGAAGTGATCGTTGCTACAACATAGATTGTGTGTGTGGATGTATGGATTCTACAAGGAAATATTTTATGGGAGCACCCCAGGACTATGCCTGGAGGATGGCTGGTTTTTAGTTAATGGTCATGTCCTTTAAATTAATTCCTTCTTCCCCACTGTCTCCATTACCTCTTTTTCCTTTCTCTACTCTGTTGAACATATACAGGCTTATTTTGGAGAGATTGTAGGTTTGGTTCCAGACCAAGGCAACAAAGCAAATACTGCAATAAAGCAAGTCACACAATTTTTTTGGTTTCCCAGTACATATAAAAGCTTTGTTTACACTAGTATGCAGTCTATTAAGTGTGCAATAGTATTATATCTTTAAAGAATGTACACACCTTAATTAAAAAGTACTGTATTGCCAAAAAATGCTAGCCATCATCTGAGCCTTCAGCGAGTCCAAATCTTTTTGCTGGTGGAGGGTCTTGCCTCAGTGTTGATGGCTGCTGACTGAGGAGGATGGTGATTGCTGAAGGTGAGGTGGCTATGGAAACTTCTTAAAATAAGACCACGTGAAGTCTGCCACATTGATAGACTCTTCCTTTCACTTGAATGTTCAGAGGCCATTGTAGGATTACTAAGTGGCGTAATTTCAATATCGTTGTGTCTCAAGGAATAGGGAGGCCCGAGGAAAGGGAGAGAGACAGGGAATGGCCGGTCAGTGGAGCAGTCAGAACACACAGGGCATTCATCTATCAAGTTCACCATCTTATACGGGCGTGGCTCACTGCCCACCCAAAACCAATTACAATAGTAACATCAAAGATCACTCATCACTGATCACCATAACAAATATAATAATAATGAAAAGTTTGAAATACTGCAAGCATTACCTAAATGTGACACAGAGACAAAAAGTGAGCAAATGCTGTTGGAAGAATGGCACCAACAGACTTGCTCTAGGCAAGGTTGCCACAAACCTTCAATTTGTTAAAAAAAAAAAAAAAAAGAAAAGAAACCACAATAAAGCAAAGCACAATATCACAGTACAAGGTCTGTTTGTATAAAATACTGAATGAGAGTACCATTTTTCCTGCCTAACAACATTCAATGTTTCCCTATGTTCATGAGATAAAGTCCACTCTCCCCAGCATGATCCTAATTGGCTGCCCCTGCCGCATCTACCCAGTGTGCCCAGTGGACTATCTATATCGAAATAGTCTTCATTTTTCTTGAATAATTTCATGGCTCTTCAGCCTCCAGGCCCAGCAGTTCCTGCTCCCTACCTGAGTTGTCCATTCTCTTATGTGCAGCTGCAAGCATTGTAGTCCTCCTTTAAGGTACAGCGACATATAATACACCTCCTCTGAATTCTTCCCAGCCCTTCATCAGAGCCCTCAGTCCCACCTCCATGCTCCCACAGACCACGTACACACAGTTGCTTTCACACTTATCTCCTCGTAAGATAATTACCGGTTGCGTCTCTATCTCCATGAGCTCTAAGGGCACGAGTATACCTTAATGTCTTTTTGTTAGGCTTAGAGAAAATGCCTCAAGGAGTTTTTGGGAAATAAATGAACGAATGAATGAGCAAGCAAATGAATGAAGTATTGAATATTTGAGAAACAATACCACATTAAAAAAGCACTAAAATTGTAACAGGAACACCAGAGAATGCCTGCTGTGTACCCTTAATCAAACATCTGTAGAAGCATTTTTAGAAACATGTTGATAAATAATAAGAGCATCTTTCTCGCTATTTGCATGCACATATTCCCTGTCCACCCTGCCTCCCTGGTTGCTTTCTCCAACTCTTTCCCTCTTCTTTCCACCTTCTGAAGAAAGTAGAATTAAGAGGGATTTTTTTTTTTTTTTTTTTTTTTTTTTTTCGGTATGCGGGCCTCTCACTGCTGTGGCCTCTGCTGTTGCGGAGCACAGGCTCCGGACGCGCAGGCTCAGCGGCCATGGCTCATGGGCCCAGCCGCTCCGTGGCATGTGGGATCCTCCTGGACCAGGGCACGAACCCGTGTCCCCTGCATCAGCAGGCGGACTCTCAACCACTGTGCGACCAGGGAAGCTCAAGAGGGATTTTTTGTAGATCCCTCCAGAGGCTAGTAACCTCCGCTGTGACATCTGGAATCCGGCCTGTTTTACACGCTGTGTCTATAAAACATCCTCACAAATGTTAACTGGTAACTAATTAGCCTAGGCTCTGTTAACCCTCTCATTCCTGGCTTGGCAGGGGCTCTGTTCAGCATCTCATCTTGTCCTGGAATTTACATTCCTTTTCTCCCCTAGGGGGCATGTCTTGTCTTAACTGGAGATGACTAAAACTGCTAGGCAGCCAGCCACAGACCATAAAAGCCTTAAGGGATTTTTCTCCCGCAGTTTCTATGTGACGTCCATTGATTTTTCAGGAAGTGCCCCAGCACTTTTTCTGTCTTCCTCGGGAGGAGAATCTAGAGTCCTAGCACAGAATGTATGATCTGGTCAGTCCTTCCATTCCAACATTGACTATACTTATGGATTGGGAACATACCCAAGAGAGCCTATGCCCTTGCCAGAAGAACTCAAAACTAATGATGCTAACATTTGCTTGGAGGGAAAATAACCTAGGAACCCCTATAAGAATAAGACTGTTTTCTTTTAACTTACTCCTTAAAACAAAAGAAATTAGATTAAGACTAACGGGGAATGTTATTCGAGAGACATGACTGGTCATATCTTCCACTTATGGACACTATGCACATGAACTCTGTGTGCATGCATGTGCCTTTGATATCTGTCACTACAGAGCTGATGACAGAGAGGCCCGATATTCTAATGAAGGGGGTGAATACAGATGGTTTGACTTTTCTCCTGAGTTTTACCAATGATGACAGCAACAATGATAACTACCACTAACAGAGTATGCAAGGCGTCACACTTGGCATGCAACATCTCATTTTAATCAGCAAAACAACCTATAAAATAAGGAAGTATTACCTCTATTTTACAGAAGAGAGCTGTGTGCCAAAGCAAAATGCTAAAGCTCTCAAGCAGTTGCCTGATATCACACAGTTAGAGGAGGTAAAGGAGAGATTTGGTCTGCTTCCAAACTCCAACTTTCATCACCATACAATACCACTGTCATGCGCCAGTTCAACAATATTCTACTTCTGCAGCTTACTTTTCCCAAATTGTTTAAAACATAATGCTATCGGGGCTTCCCTGGTGGAGCAGTGGTTGAGAGTCCGCCTGCCAATGCAGGGGACACGGGTTCGTGCCCCGGTCCGGGAAGATCCCACATGCCGTGGAGCGGCTGGGCCCGTGAGCCATGGCCGCTGAGCCTGCACGTCCAGAGCCTGTGCTCCACAATGGGAGAGGCCACAACAGTGAGAGACCCGCGTACCGAAAAAAAAAAAACCAAACATATATATATATATATATATATATATATATATATATATATATATATATATATATAATGCTATCACAGTGTAGCTAATGAATGAGAACAATGATTCCTGGATTTGATAGCTCAGGAAAATCACCTTTTTTGTCAAAATAGATTCTATTTTAAAAAGGAGGAAACCTGGAACTCACCAGAGACCTACTGGCTGTCCAGAGGCAGGATTCTAGAATCTCTGTTAAAACACCTCCCCAGTCCGTTCTGATGCATCCTGCCTGGCTCTGCTTTGTTGGCACATGCCTGGAAACTGCACCTTAGATTCTAAGTACTTGGTCAGGACCGCGTCTGTCACAAAAGGTCTGGCACATAGTAGCCACTCAACAAATTGTTGTTGAACTGAATTCAACAGTCTCTGAGTGATATTTGAGCCATCAATCTCTATAGTGATATTTCCCACATTAGAATAATGATGAGCACAGTTTTTCCTCCACTGTATTGGAAGGGGAAGTCCACTCAGCCCCAAGATGCTGCTCAACACTTAGGGCTTGGGAGAGGCAGTCAGGCAGGGGCAGTGAAGTCTCTCAGCAGAGTTTTGCATTAAGCAGAAAGGCTACAGTCAAGGTAGATATTTCCTTCCTAAGACAACATGGGCATCTATCATTAAGGTTTATAAGTACTTGTGTATGTCATTACCGTTACTGGTTTCTCCTGGGTCCTGGGGAGAATCAAGCTGAATGCCTATAAAATACAACAAGCTCCTAAAAGAAAGATGTCCTCTAAAGATATACTATTACTATAAATTTGAACCATTTCCCCCAGCCTGAAAATGCTGTCCTGGTGAGAATGTTCACTTAACAGTCATTGGCTCATTTCCTAAGTTAGTAGGAAACCGACCTAACTCCCAGCCATGGTGAAAGTGAAGGAATGGGGTCGCTGGGAGAAAGGGCGGGGAAAATAGCTAACAAAAGTGACAATAATCTTTTTTTTTTTTTTCTTTTGTGGTACGCGGGCCTCTCATTGTTGTGGCCTCTCCCGTTGCGGAGCACAGGCTCCGGACGCGCAGGCTCAGCGCCCATGGCTCACGGGCCCAGCCGCTCCGCGGCATGTGGGATCTTCCCGGACCGGGGCACGAACCCGTGTCCCCTGCATCGGCAGGCGGACTCTCAACCACTGCGCCACCAGGGAATCCCTACAATAATCTATTTTTTAAATCAATATCAGTTATAAGTACAGCCTTACCAACAGCTGGTGTAAAACCAGCAAAAACACAGGCTCACAAAACTCCATTATCTATTAATAAATGGAATAACATCTTCTTAAAGAAATTTGTCCCATATTCTGGTGCTGCAACGACCCAACCCCATTTGGAACGTGACAACATCAGGGAGACTGATACTCTTCTTTACTCCTCAAGACGTATCAGTCATCTTGATGGCCATCAGATTTTCACAGTAGCTTGCTATCTGAACCAGAACAGTTCCCTTGGAGTTAATCTTTTAAACTGAAAGCCAAAATCCCCTTGCTCATCTTGTGTTTACGAGAATAAAGTCTCTGAACTGCTCATAATCTTGGAGAAGTGTCATCCTTTAGCCTGCAGATAAATATAGCTCTTCACCCATTCCTGGTTATTTTATACCCTGTTGGGAAGTGATGCCTAAGTAAATGACATTCTAGAGGGAAATGGATACATATGTAGACAGATGAAGGGAGTATAAATTGTACAGCCATTCTGAAATGCAATGGTACAACGTGATCAATCAAAAGACTTGGAAATGTTAATAACATATCCCTTTATGGTATACTTATATACATATTTATATGAGTATTATAAATAATAGAAAATATTTAAAATGCACAAATGTAATACCAATATGTACTATGAATGTGTAAATACCTGATGTATTTTTATACTATTCTACTGGTGACCTTGTCCTATTCTATGAATTCTATGCTGACAGCCCCCTGACCTCTTTTCTAACCCTTCATTCTGATAGAGACCTACCTTCTCAACATCTCTTGCATGACTGATAGACATCTCAATGCTAAACTACTGATGTTCCGTGCCAAACCTCTTCTTCTCACAAACTTCCCCAACTCTAATGGGATCACCATGCAACCATTTGCTGAAGCCCAAAGTCTCTTCTTTTCTCACCGCAACGAAGACATTCCGTTGTCTCTACCTTCCAAATAGATCAAGAATCCAGACTCACCTGATCACTTACGTCACCCCTGTTCCTCACAACCACCATCACTTTGGAGGTCTGAAGAGAGCTCTAACTAGAGTTACATATTAGGGAGTCACCAGCAAGCTGATAGATCTGAGAGACTTAAGGATGGATGAGATCACCTAGAGAGAGAACGAGGAGAGAGAAAAGAATACAACCCAAGAAAAAGCTGCAAGGAACTTTAACACTGGGAGCTCAGATATAGAAGGGTGGAAACTGAGAAAGTTAGAAGGAAAGCTCTTGCTTTGTTAGAGGTGAGACCACGTTAGATTAACATTGGGGGCAAAGCTGGGTATGTGCTGGGTGGGGAGCGGCTGCTTAACCTTCCTCTAGGTTGTTACAGAAACTTCCAGTCATACAAATAGTGCTTGGGCCTGGGATTACGGTGAGAGGACTTGAGGCTTATCCACAGAAAGGGCTTCAGCCCCATCTGTTACCCCAGAGTCAGCAGCGGCAGGCCATGTGGTTTTTTTCTGTGGAACAAAAGGAAAAGAGTCAGGCCCTCACCAGTCTGGCTCCAGTCTCAGGAGGCTGAGAGGAAACCCCAAACTTTGGCTGCCTTCTTCCCAGTCCTGTCACAGGGCAGCAGCCCCCACTGACCATCACAGGACTCAAGCTCCTGTTAGATGGGCCAGGCTGCCACCCAAGAGGTTGCACTGGAAGGAAAGAAAATGGAGTTCTGGAGAGAAATTCAACATGAGTGATGCCACAGGGTGAGGCTGCCAAACTTGGAGCTACCATCCCCCAAGCCTCAATCCTGCAACACCCTGGATTCTCCAGGTGAGCACCTGTCATTTTAATGATGAATAAAGGGAGGAAGAAGATCACAGAGGGAGACAAGGGGCTGTGAGCAGCTGAGCGCTGGCAGTCCCAGGAGCAAAACAGCAAAACAGATTGCCAGCCCCCAGAGCAGAGGGGACAGGCAGCAATAGGATAAAACTCCCTTTCTACTCTTCTATTCATATCAGAGATTCCCAGAGGGAATTCTTTAAGAAAAGAGTCCTGAGGAAAACTGGATTTCCTCTCATCAAAAGGGTAAAACACTCAGGCCCATTTAGACCTGAAATAGACATACATTTATAAGAAAGCCCTGGGATATATCTATCACATTTATTTTCTAAATTGCTTTTAAAAAGTGTGAACCACTTTTATTATGAACACAAAAAAGACATTAAAAGGAAATGACCGTGTTTTTGGCACTTATATTTTTTCTCTGTATTTCTAAAAGATTTACTCACATTTACGTTACAAATCTCATGTAGGGTAGTTGGCAAATATCCTGTTTCATTGACTGAAAAATGGAGTTCTGGAGAGATTAATGAACCTTCTAAAGGTCAAAATTTTAAACACTAAATCCTGTGGGTAATTTTTCCCTAAGCACAAATGCCCTATCTCCACACGTTAAGCCAGCCAAATTAAAATTTCTGCTTTTGTCCTGGATTCTAAATTGGTAAGGGCTGCACCAGCTGATTTTAGACTAATTATTCAGATATTAAAAATGGCATCTGGCGTTATTTCAGTTAAAATGCAGTTGACAGTGATTATTTGCCTTCTTCTGCCTTAAAGGCTTCGCTACACCTCGTGTTCAGTTACTTCTTTCTTGAGGACATCCATCAAATGGAATCTCTCTTTTCCTAAATTCCCTGAGTGGGAGCATTTTTTGGTCAACAAATACTTTAGGGGTAGTAAAGTATTTAAACACTTTAAATGCAGATGTGGAAGATTACCTACATGTTATTGAACACGTCACTCAAGTAAAGATTGTACTGCTCTGGTACAGGAAGTTTGCAAACTTCTGTACATTGTTCTGTGAAGAATCCAGTGATGACTTTAATTTAAAATCTTGTAACACTTTACTTATATTAAAAATTATCTATCTTTAGTTTAATATTGTCTTTTGCAGAGATCCTATATTTTAAAATACTCTTTAGAGTCTATGAGCATATATTACATTAAAAAGATATAATTTCTGAAATATCACAGCAATTGCTGCTCTTCTGAAACAGTATAATAAATGCTTAGTTGCATTATATTTAAAAACAACATTCTTTCTACTATTCTCCCAACTGCCTCTTTATAACATGGGTAACATATTTTATAATAAAATTTTTTAACAAAATCACAGATGTTAGTGCCATTGGGAGCTCATTTACATAAATACCATCTATCCATTTTGCTTAAATTTCATGTTTGACATGAAATTTATACTAGGAAATATGATTAAAATATCAATGTTTTTGTTTTTAATTGACTTATCTAGTTTCCTTCCAAGTCCAATGCAGGGGGTAGGCTCAGGCAGGAAGAAAAAAAAAAGAAAACTAATCATAAGCATCAAATATTAAACTGTCAGTTGCTACACAGTTTTATAATGATAGTACCAGAGAAGAGTATATATTTTTACACGTTTCTTTCTCTCTTAGCCTTTCTTTTTTTAAAGGTAAGCCCACCATGTTGTTTCGTAGGAAGAATCAGAGAAACAAAATCATGCTATTAAGAGCTGAGAAGCAAGAAATGTTTTTTAGAAAACACTTAAATGAATCAGGTTTCCTATCAAGTTATGGTTTTGCCAGGTAAATGACTCCTTTGACCAATCCTCAAGTGTAAGCCTGAAACAAGCAAACAGTATTGTTCAAGTTTCTGGCTTAGGAGAAACGTACATATAACCTCATGTCTATTCTCATTCCATGTTGAGCACATGTACAAATGGTCTTCACTTAATTAGTGTCGGGGAGAAGCCAAGGAAGGAAGGGTTGGTAGCTAGCATGGAAGAGCAAGTAGATAATAACGTGATAGGGGAGGATCGGAATCGATTCAGGAAATTCTACTTTGTTACTTCACAGTGAGAGAGGCCAATGAGGGTAGGATGGCAGGTCTGCCAAAAACAGAAGAATCAAAATCTAATAAGATTGTCAAGTTGAAGGAAAACCTGGTGGTCAATAAATTCAATGATCTCTCATTTTAACAGAGAGATAGTTCAAGTCTGAGAAGTGATGTGGCTTGCTGAGGATTAGACAACTGGTGAGGGAGAAAGCCAGGCTTTGTACCAAGAGATTCTGCTTTCCATTAAGAATTCTTTCTACTGTTCTCCCAACTGCCTCTTTTCAAGGTGAATCCAGATGATAATGGAATCTACTTGGGGTCTAGCTTCTTTTGCTTTATTATGGGACATTTGGAAAGGATGGGGGAAACTTTGATGACCAACAGGAACTAAAACTTTGGCTTAAGCAGAAATAAGCATGAAGACATTAAATGCTCTATAACCAGATCAAGTTGATGTGGCTGAGGAGGGCGGGGAAGACAGGGGTTGGACACTCATACAGAAACAAAGCAGAGGGCTGAATATAAGGAAGTGATGGTTGTTTGTCAGGAGAGTCTAAAAGAAGGTCTTAGGACAATAGCTTTGCATGTCAGGTGCAGATACATAAGGGATGAAGGTTGTCGGGGGGGAGAAGGTGAGTTTCATTAACAAGGTTCACTGATCTCTGTCATGTGGGCATGTGGGGACTTCCCAAACACATTTACCTGGGAAGTTTTCCACTTCCTCTGGGTCTTAAAAGTACCCTGTGCTCTGAACAGGGCTTTCCACTCTGGTCCAATATTTTTGTCTCACTATCAGAAGGCAACAATTGATACATTCAAACCATCAAAGAGAAAATAAGCAGTTTTTTTTTTTTTAACAGAACTGTCTGGACGTGTGAGTTCTTCTTCTTTCTCCTGTCCTCAAGTAGACTTTTTCTACATATAACTTTTATTATGTTCCCAGTTTCTTAAGCCAGCATTTCTTTTTAAAAATTTTGGCCAATTAGTAATGAGTTTCTTTAAAAAGCTGTACTAGTAAAAAAGTATAGGATTGACACAACAATAGAAGACACATAGGACAATGAAATAGAAAACAATTCTCCAAGTCAGAATCAAGTAGCTTGTAACAAAGCAAATACTACAGGGCAGTGGAAACAATGATCTTTAAAATAAATGTTGTTGGATTAAATTTTCGTATGAAAACATTATCTTGACCCCTATTCCATGCCATATACAAAAATCAATTCCACATGGATTGCAATCTAAACAAAATTTTATAAAAAGTAAGATAAAATTTTAAAATTTACTCGAAACAAAAAAGTAAAAAGTAAAACAGTAACATTTAAAGAAGAAACATAGAAAAACATCTTTCTGACCCTTGAGTAAACAGAGATTTCTAAAACAGGGAGTTAATTGTAAAGAAAAATAACAGATTAGATAATATGAAAATTAAGAGCTTTAATTCATTCAAGAATGACCCAAAAAGGATGAAAAGGTAACCCACAGAGTGAGACAAAATATTTGCAACACATATCTGACAAAGGGCTTATGTCCTGAATATATAGAGCACTGTATTTTTTTTTTTTTTTTTTTTTGCAGTACGCGGGCCTCCCACCGCTGTGGCCTCTCCCGTCGCGGAGCACAGGCTCCGGACGCGCAGGCTCAGCGCCCATGGCTCACAGGCCCAGCCGCTCCACGACATGTGGGATCCTCCCGGACTGGGGCACGAACCCACGTCCCCTGCAACGGCAGGCGTACTCTCAACCACTGCGCCACCAGGGAAGCCCTAGAGCACTGTAAATCAACAGGAAAATGATTAACAAACCAGTAGGAAAAAAATGGGCAAAATACTTGGACAAGCACAAAAAAGTGTATCCAAGTGGCTAATAAATATATGAAAAGATACTTAACATTATTCTGAGAAATGCAAATTTAACCATGATGTGTTACTATTACACAAAAACAAAAACGTCCGAAAATAGGAAGTGTTGTAAGGACACGGCATAGTCAGAACTCTTTTCCTACTGATGGGAGTACAAATCTGTGCAAGCAGTTTAAAATGCTATTGATAGATTTACTGTAGCTGAACATAAGCATATCCTATAATCTAGCAATTCTATTCCTAAGCATATAATCCATAGAAATGCATGCATATGTTCATGAAAAAGAAATGCTATACGTTCGTAGTAGTACTATTCAGAAACTACAAGTAAGCTGAAAAATAGTGGAATGGTGAAATAAATTGCAGTATTTTCTCACAATGTAATTCGATGCAAAGAGAACAATGTAACTATACACAAAAATATGGATAAATAAATTTATATTAAATAAATGCTAAAGAAAATGTATAGCAAAGAGTTTATATTGTTTGATCATATGTATGTGTGTATGTGTATATATATTTACAACACAGGTAAACTCATATACTGGTAGAAGACAGGAAAGTGGGTTTTATTTTTGGAACAGTGACTAGAAGTAGACAAAGTGGAATTCTGGGATGCTGGCAGTGTTCTTTCATGATCCGAATTTTGGTTTTCTTGAAAATGTTCAATTTCTGAAAATTCATCGGCCTAAATGACTATAATTTGTGTATATGTGCATGTTATACTTGAATAAATTTTTCCTCAACTGTAAAAAAAAAATGAGTTTCTGCCATGTAGCTGATTCCATTTAATCAATGAGATCATCAGAAACATTGAATCTAACATCGTGATTAAAATTGTCACCATTCTAAACCACTGATAGTTTCTAAAAATGTCAGACAAGCAGCAACCAGGATAACAATCACTAATGGCAACAAAACACCCTGAGTGTCCCCCACACTTTAACCCTCAAGGTTGAAGTTCAATTACATCAATTAAAGCTCACAAACTGAATGAGAGGCATGGGGCTTAACTTTTTCACAGATACAGTGCCCAGTTCAAATCAGCCAATGCAACTTTCCAACGCCATGTGTTTTCCCAGCTTCTAGAAGAGAGAATCCTGCTTGAGGGGTGTGCTTAAATTTTTGGTGCCAGTGCCTCTGATTCACTGTGTTCTTCCTGAACTGTAGCTCTTTACCAATTGTTTATTTCCATGTTAAGAGAAAAGAAGAGGTACACAGTTTTTTTGGTGACAATGGAAAAGGCTTTTACATAATCTGCCTGCTGTGTAGTGCCAGTTTAATACAACTCCATTATCCCTTACCACAGTTATTAAATACAGAAACTCTGAAAATCAAAAGTTTTTTTTAAAAAATTAGCAGTATATTTATTTAGTGGCATAACCTGACTTGAACTGATATGACACTATTTGGAGTCTATTTACCTCACTTAATGTAAATATCTCTGCTTTTTGTTGTAGAAATCTTAGTGTGTTTGATTAGCGGGAGCTGCCCTAGATCCCACTGAGGGTCACTACATATTATATGTGTAGATGCACTGTGTTACCTCTATAAAGTCTGAAAAAAAATCTGAATTCCAAAACTCAACTGACCAAATTAATTTTAGATAAGGGATTGGAAACCTGAAAAAGTAAAATTCAGGTATTTCCTAAGCCTATAGAAAGTGATTTTGAAACTACCTCTGTTTAAGTAAGCAATTCTTATTGTGTGGCCCATACATTCAAACTGCTTTTCCCACAGCAGATCCTGTTTGGGTTTTTATTTCATGTTATTTTAATTTAATTTAATTTAACTTTACTTTTCAGTTTGGGAACTCATGAAACACCAGCAGATTGAGAACACTGGAGACACTGGCCACACAGCTTTTCTGATGCTGTTAGTACTGTGTTTTGTGGCTGATTAATTACCTGGCTACTCTTTGTGATGAGAGACATATCTATCCAAAGAATATTCAGTACTTGGCTTCTTTGTTCAGACAGCCAGCAAAGGACCTAATTGTGAAAAACCAAATGCTGTTTATTTGATCCATGCTCATTGCACAGCCCAACACCCTGTATCTCATTCAATACTACTGCAAACACAAAACTATGCATGGATCTTACACACTCTTAAAAATAGCCACTTAAAAAAGAGAAAAAAAATAGTCTCACATCTTCCAAGGTGTGTTCTAACAATGAAGCCCTTTTTGCTTTCAATGTATTGCTTTACTTTTCACAGTTTGGGTTGGAACCAGAACTCTATTTAAAATCAGCATATTAGTTTTTAGTTGACTTTCACAAGGACAGTGGTTTTACTTTGTGAAAATTGGTACCAAATTATGTATGTTAGGTTTCTGGACAAAGAATGTTAAGTAGATATGATCCCTTATTGATTTTGATACTGAATTCCAAAAGGAAGAGAAAATATGAACACAATCATAACATCAAAAGGCCCTGTTGTAGCCAGAAAGCGTTTTAAAAATATTTATTATGTGCATGATTTTCTGTTCGTGATGCCCATCTTGGGTGTGTAACTTCCAGTTAGAGTGAGAGGGGTTCTGTGGCCTGGGACTATTCAATTCGACTTTATTTGATAGGACAAGAAGACTTTTGAGCATAAAATCCAAATGTACTGGCTTTTACTGTCCTCACTGAAAACAGAAAAGAAAACAGAATTTGGACTCAGTATATTTTCAGTTTATAGACTGAAAACCGACTGAAGTTCAGTTACAAGTGGACATTGACAGGGAAACAACTGGGAGGTGTGCAACCTGCATATATTTCTCTGTGTGCATTTAAAATGTATCTCATTTAAAAGAGGACTCTCCAGAAGTCCACCAGCAATGAATATTTTTGTGTATAGTTGTGAGCTCTCAATAAACAGCTGGTTCTTTCAGTGAAACCTCAGTGGGGAGGAAAGCAGAAACCACGAAGCCACAGGGATGTTACAACTCCCATGAATTAGTGCTACTTCAGAAAAACAACCACCAACCTTTAAACAGCTCGAGCAAAATGTCAAGTGAATCAAGTACCCACCACACGCTAAGCCTGAGTTATGAAAATGTTAACAAATAGCTACGTGTATTATTAGTGAAGAAAAGAAAACACATTGCAATTGATGGCAGCTGGGCAAATGATTAAAACACCTATATAAACCAGACCTAAAAAACAACTTGTCAATACAGGAGAGAATTGCATCCCTCTTCCTTTTAGAGTCACAACATTTTTAGGAGTGTTTCTATTAATCCTTTAGCCATAATTGTGTTCTTTTAATCCAATGTGAGGGGCTGGTATGACTCACATGAAAAGTAAGCTAGCTAGTGGGACTGGTAAACACATTGTCTGCCTAAAGGTAATTGTGAAATGCTCTTTCTGGGTTTGAAATAGATGCGCATCCTGAATGCTCATCTCTCTATTCATCTTTCACGTAATTTCCTCGTTGCATATTTAAGCTAAGTGTTTTTTCCTACTTTTCTTAGAGGTAAATTAACTTAAAAGGCCTATAGAACTCAGACTATATCCATGCGGGCATGGTACACTTTACTCAATCTTAACTAGATTTTAGTATTATAATTAAAGTAGGAAATATACATACAAAATAGCAGAACAGGTAAACAGTGAAAATAATTATCCCTCCCATTCCACATCGTCCCACAGGGAGCTACTATTTAAAGGTTCTTAAGTATATTTTCTGGAATTTTCTATGCAGATTATTGTGCCCTGTTACCCTCTTCAACAGATTCCTTTTTTTCTCTTAATGATATACCTTAGAGTTCTATGTCAGTATATAGGAAGATGCCTCATTTACAAAAATGGCTGCAAGGCAATCCCTTATATGAATATACCATGATTTATTGAATCAGTTTCCTGTTAATGGGCATTTTAGAATATTTCTAGACTCATTACTAATAGCAATGGACACGTATCTTTCATACACGTGTTAGTCATATCCACAGGGTAGATTCCTAGAAATGCAATTGCCAGGTCAAATAATACCTGAATTTAAAAATTTGAAAGATATTTCTAAACTGTGCTTCAAAGAGAGTGTACCAATGTATATTCTCATTAATATGGTTTGAAATTGCTCATTTCCCCACATTTTTGCCAGTGATGTGCATTACCATTTTTTTGGCAAAATGAAAGTTAAAATGGTATTTCACAATTGTTTTAAATTTTTATATTAAGTTATAAGAGAAATTGAGCATTTATTCATATGTTCCTAAGCTATTTATGTTTTATTTTTTCAAACAATTTATTCATGTCCTTTCCCTTTTTTCTATAGGTTTATTTAATTTTTTGCCTATTTATTTTTGTTAAAATTAATTAATTTATTTTTGGCTGCATTGGGTCTTCGTTGCTGCACACGGGCTTTCACTGGTTGTGGTTGGTGAGGGGGGGCTACTCTTTATTGCGGTGCGCGGGTTTCTCATTGCGGTGGCTTCTCTTGTTGCAGAGCACGGGCTCTAGGTGCGCAGGCTTCAGTAGTTGTGGCATGCGGGCTCAGTAGCTGTGGCTCGCAGGCTCTAGAGTGCAGGCTCAGTAGTTGTGGCGTATGGGCTTAGCTGCTGCGCGGCATGTGAGATCTTCCCGGACCAGGGCTCGAACCCGTGTCCCCCGCATTGGCAGGCGGATTCTTAACCACTGCACCACCAGGGACGTCCTATTTACTTTTAGAACAGTTTTTAAATGATAAAAAAATTTCAACCTAAACACAATCATATGTGTTGAAAATCTTTTCTTTTTTTGAAATCAGGATATTTTTGGCCCGAAAAAATGTTTAGGTAGGGAAGTTTATCAATATTCCCCCTGGATCAGTGTTTAATTGCTTTTTATCAAAAGACAGAGAAATGAATGACTACATTATTTTACGTAATTAAAACACAAAACAAAGTTTTAGTTGTCTTTCAAGAATAAATACATTTTAGAGGGTTTTTATTTTTAAATATCAGATTGTAATTATTTTTATCTGTAATATGTAAGCAAACCTTAGTTCTTATTTTTGAGAGTGTTAATTAATTCCCCGCAGTCTGAAATGGGAAATTTGTTCCCACTGGTTTCCTTCTAGATTGAAAAGTAGCAGTCACCTCAAGAATCTTTGGGGTACCTGGTACAGAAGGGAGACTAAGCAAGACAGAGGGTCTTTTATCTAAGAGCCCCATGGATTCCAGTTTGCCCAGCTATGGGGTTCTGCCAGAATCAATAGGGCCTACAATGTAGTAGATCACAAGGCAGCCTCTCTCAAAGGTCTTTTTAAGGCTTAAATTGCTTGTTGCATCTTAAGTTGTCTAACAGCTTTCTGTTCACCTCTGACAACTTGACTGAATTGTATACCCCTGGAGGTTCATGGCTTTGTCTCTAACATAGACTGCTTAATTAACACCCCAGCCTGTGCTGGAATTCATCTTTCTAAAAGTATCTAAATAGAAAATACATAATTGTAAAACAATAATATGAGGAGATTCCACTACCAGAAGAAAACGTAACTTGAGCCAATGAAACGCCAGTGACAGCTGACAAAATCAGTAGTGGAAGACATAGCAAACTTTCATTGTCATTTGGGGAAAATGTATGTGATTCATGACTATAATAACAGATATCCCACTACCACTTGCCAAATTTGATGTACATTCCTGTTCCCTAAGTTGCCTTTTCTCCATAAATGTTTGCTGTTTAAAATGAAAACCTCTGCAAACACTAAAGAGTGAACTTGTATTGTCTGATTTCTTTTTCTAAACTCAGACTGCCTTTATAGTCAGTAGCATACTAATTTGCACCCAACACTTCTCTGCTTATATCATAGGTGCTACTTCAGCTCCAAGCATACTGTGACATCCTTAAAGGAGGGGTCATGTTATGAACTTTATCTTCCCATTGTGTCTAGTGAACTGCAGGATAAACAGATCTCAGCATCATTGATTAGTTGTACTTGAACTAAATACTTGTTCACATGACTGCCATCTAGAGACCCATCATTTCAACAAAAGCTTTGAAAGGCTTCTCAGAGTGACAGGACAAAAGTACAGCATAAGTTCGGAAAAATTAATCATTCTTATCTTCAGGTCCAAAGATGTTACCAGGGTTTCCTTCCTGGTCCTGGAAATGTAAACCGCAAGCGTTAGCGGAATTCCTAAGCAGCATGTGGGATAAACCGCTGTACAACTTACTATCAATAGGCACAACAGGAAGCAGAAATGGCAAGATTCATCTCCCTCTATTTGACTAGTTCAAATGAGTTTCTTCTCTGCGTAGAGTAATATATGTAGCTCTCCAGCAGAAATGAGAAAATGTGAATGTCATCTTCATCACAGTTCAAAGGAAATATTAGAACCTGTACTGCTTTCTGTGTGTATGCTTGTATGTATCACACATACACACATATGTGTGTGTGCGTGCACCCTGATCCAGGCAAATAACTCCATTTATATTCTCCAAGCTTGCAGCTACAGGCTAGTTATTTTTGGAGATTTTTCCTGAAAGCATGTAAATCTCTCTGGCTGAGGCTAAGTTTTGCCTCCACTTTGAAGGCCTTCTTGGAATTGCTGCCTTAATCTGCAGGCTAGATGGATTTTCTGGATATCTGGACTTTTGTGTACATGAAGGTTTAACCCTCTAGAAGCCAGACTCCTTGTCTGGGTCACTGAACCCTTATTACCCCTCCTGTTCCATTCTGTTCCCCAGATCATGTGCAGATCCTGGTCCAGGGATGTGGGCCAAGAATGTGGCCATCAGCTGTCCCACGAGGAGACTAAGAGCAGGGGCCTCACAAACCACTGGCTGGGCCCAAGCCTCTGATCAGCAGGGAGACCCTGGACAAGGTGCTTCACCTCTGAGTCTCAGGTTCCTAATCTACTAAATGGGGTGATCAGAGTAATGATTAAATGAGATCATCCCTTTAATATGTTTAGAAAAACGCCTGGTGCAGAGTAAGTCCACCATAACTGTAGATATTGTGCTTTATTTCCGTCCTTCAGATTTGCATCAGGGCAAAAGTGGCAGGGCACGGTTCTGGTGACGCCCACCAGGGAACATGTCTATCAGCTGGGTTGCAGTTGGGTGGTCCATGGGACCAATCTCTGGTTGATAAAGCCTGAGACTGCAGCATCACAACTGCAGATAACCGCAGCAGGATGTAGGAACATTGCTTGTAGGAATGTAAAATGGTACAACCACTTTGAAAAACAGTTTAGCAGTTTGTTAAATTATTAAACATAATTATACCATACAGCCCAGAAGTTCTACTCCGAGAAATGAAAACTTGCACATAAATGTTCATAACAGCATTATTAGAAATAGCCAAAATGTGGAAACACCCAATCTCCCTCAACTGGTGATTGGATAAACAAAATAAGGTATATTCATATTATAGAATACTATTCAGCAAACTACTGGTCAGATAACTGCAACATAGATGAACCTCAAAAATATTACATTAAGTAAAAGAGACTAGGGACAAAGGTCATATATTGTATAATTCCATTTATATCATATGTGCAGAAAAGGCAAATCTATATAGACAGAAAGTAGACTAGTGGTTGCCTAGAACTGGGGGATGGGAGCAAAAATAACTATAAATTGGCATGAGGAATATTTTTGAGGTGATGAAAATATTCTAAAATTGGATTTTGATGATAGCTGCAAAACTCTGTAAATGTACTAAAAATCATTGCGGTTTACACTTAAAATGAGTGAATTTTATGGTATGTAAATTACACATCAATAAAGCTGTTTAAAAAAAGGTTTCCACAAAGAAAACTGTAGGTCCAGATGGCTTCGCTGTGAATTCTACCAATAATCTGAGAAAGAAACATCACCAATATTATAAAAACTCTTACAAAGAACAGAAACATAGGAACTACTTCTCAAATAATTTTTATAGGTCAGCAGAACTTTTATACCAAAACTGAAAATCGCATAACAAGAAGGGAAAATTATAGGCCAATTTTCTCCATGAACATGGATACAAACTTCCTAAACCAAAAAAATCAGCAAATTGACTCCAGCATTATATAAGATAATAATATATTACAATCTAGATGGGCTTAGGTTGAGTAAAAACTGAAAATCATCCCATGTTTCTGAGAATGCAAAAAAATAAATAAATAAAATGTAACATTTTTTCATGATAAAGGAAAGACCTCTTAGCAAACTAATAATAAAAGAAAGTTTCATTAATTCATTAAAGGTTATCTATAAATAACTTATAGCAAACATGGTGCTTAATGGTGAAATATTGAAAGCTAAGCACCTGAAATTAGAAATGAGATGAAGATACCTGGTATTAGTTTCTACTAATATTGCTCTACAGATTGTAGCTAATGAAATTTAAAAAGAAAAGAAATAAAAGATATAAAGGTATAAATGAAGAAAGACTGGAAAGCTGTCATTATTTACAAATGATCGTGTATATAGAAAAATCCAAGAATATCTAGTTAAAGAGTTAGAATTAATTCATGAATTTAGCAAGAACACTGGATAAAAATCAGTTTATAATAAGCATTAATTATATTTCTGTATACTAGTGACTAACAATTAGAAGATGAATTGTAAAAAAGATACTGTTTATAGTAGCAAAGAGTTCAAGGTAACATGTGTGACAGCAAGAATAAATAGCAGAGGGACTTCCCTGGTGGCACAGTAGTTAAGAATCCACCTGCCAATGCAGGGGACACAGGTTTGATCCTTGGTCTGGGAAGATTCCACATGCCGCGGAGCAGCTAAGCCCGTGCATTGCAACTACTGAGCCTGAGCTCTAGAGCCCGCGAGCCACAACTACTGAAACCCGTGAGCCACAGCTACTGAAGCCTGCGTGCCTAGAGCCTGTGCTCCACAACAAGAGAAGCCACCTCAATGAGAAGCCTGCGCAGCACAACGAAGAGTAGCCCCTGCTCGCCGCAACTAGAGAAAGCCCGCATGCAGCAACAAAGACCCAACGCAACCGAAAATAAATAAAAATAAAATAAAAATATAAAACTTCAAATAAAAAAAGAATAAATAGAAAAGAGCAGAATCAAATTTAAGAGCACTTCAGATAACAGAATTATCAACTGAAGACTATGAAATAACTATTTCTATATTTAAGAGGCTAAAAAGCCTTAAAATATAAGCAAGGAAAGCAGACTGCAACAAAAGACTAAGGAGAATGAAAAAGAAACAAATGTGTATTCCAGAAATTTTAAAATGGATATAAAAATTTAAAAGATAAAGATAAGACTAAATAGACAAAGAGAGATTTAGTGTACTAGAAGATGAATATAAGTCTACTTCTAAAATGTAACATAAAGAAATAGAGTGATAAAAGTGTTACGAAGCAATGAAAAGACACGGAGTCAGGATAAGGAACTGTAGAATGGGGACAATAACTTCTGAAGAGGTAATACCCAAGAAGTCTTAGGGGCACTTAAAAGACACCAATACTTGGGTGTGGATATAAGTGAATATTATGACAATGTTTTTGAGTGAAAGAAAAAAATAAAGTCACAAACAAATTTGTATAGTTTGATTTCATGTATATAAACTTTCAAAACATACAAAACTAGATGATCTAATGTTTAAGAATTCAGTCAGAGATGATAAAACTATTGAGAGAAGCAAGAGAATGGTAGTTGCAATGCAGGATGGTCATTGCCTTTGAGTGATGAGATGGAGATGGGATCCCCAAGGTTTTGGGGGGCATGGGTAGTGTTCTACATGTGCAGCTAGGTTGTGGGTACACGGGTAATTGCAACATTATTTATCTTTATACCCTTTCCAAATATGAGAGTAGGTTTGGGCAGTTCACAGAAAAAGAAACAGAAGTTGCTTTTTAAATGTGAATGCATAGCCAATATTACTCAATGTACAAAATATAAATTAAAACCATTAGTAAGCATTTTGCACCTATTGGATTTAGATAAAAATTTTAAAATGTGATAATATACAGTTCACCAAAGGTTAGGGGAGAAGACACTTATACAATATTGGCTGAAGTGCAAAATGGTTCAAACAATTCATAGCGCATGTGGTAGTATTGTTTATAATCCTAAAACACTCGAAACTCATCAATGTCCATCAGTGGGAATTAATTAAGTGAACTATGGCGATCCATACAATCTAACACTATATAGTCATTAAAAATAATGAAGTAGGTCTGTATGTGCTGAAAGAGGATGACCTCCAAGAAATACTATTCAGTGAAATAAGATGCAGAATGTATGAATTCTTGGTATGCTTCTATTCATATAAAAGATAAATATATGTATTGTATGTTTGGAGAGGTATGAAATATTGCTAGAAGGATAGCTACATAAAGGAAAGGTGTAAAAATAGTTAACTCCCAGGAGTAATGGAACAATGGTTCTAGGCTGTCAGGTGCACTTTCTTTTCACTATCATCCTTTTTTTTTTAACCTTCTATATTTTATATCATATGCAAAAATCCTCTTTCAATTGAAAAAAGTCATTTGTATACTAAGATTCATATATATACAGGGCTGTAACATGGTCATAATACAGGGAAGCACGTGTTTGTCTAAGTCACTGTAAAAATACCCTCTATATTTGGAATTTATAACTAAAGCAATAAATCAAAATCTCTTAACAAAAGTGAGTTTTTGTTTTATTTTACACCACTCAAGTGTTATCATCAGGAAGAAAAACCTATTGCATGAAATTTCTAGCGCTGCCTGGGTTTAACTTGCTTCAAAACAATGAAAAAAAATGCTGTTTCAAATGTTAAAAAAGAAAAAAGCTTCGCTGACTTTTCTCCTTTGAAATGGATAAATACAAAGGCAAACAACAGAAATAATATTAAGATACCTACTTTGGGATCCCCTCTCCAAAACCAGGTATGTTATTTAATTTCACTTTTTATCAGTTGTTCATTTGGGGTCAAACTTTCTACAGTTCCATAATGGAACTTGCTACTCCATTTTCAGAGGCGCAGATGGTGGGAAAACGTTTCACGAGTAATCCATTTTATTTGAGTGGAACTGAATTAGCTTTTCCAACCCACAATTTCCAAATACGAAGTCAGAAATGAAATACACCCTTCTACAACCTAGTGGTGTGGCTCTGGGAAAATCATGGCAGCTCTCAGAAATAGTCTCCTCTGCACATGAGAATGCCCAATGCCTTTGTTGTACTGTTGTGAGATTAAATCATGTGGCACATTCCTTTGAAAGTACCTGCCGGCTGCCTGGCAGACCTTTGAGTCCCCAGCCCTGGCCATCTCCAGCATCACTGGACAGCATCTAAAAATATCAACATCTGGCCCCATGGAGGCCAACTGAATCAGCATCTCTGGCCCTAGACCTTAGCATATGCACTTTTCAAAGCTCCCTGGATGATTCTCATGTGCAGCTACAGTTAAGAACCCTGGACTAACTCTGGACCAGGGTCTATCCTATCTTCCAGCTAGCTATTAAAAACACTGACATTTTTATTGATAAAACACCAATGAAGTTGTGAGGATCCACAAGCAAACAAACCGAGCACTAATTTGTCTGTGGTGGCATATGTGCTCCTCGTACATTTTTGATTCAAGAAACGAGAACTGCCTTTGCTACCCTGCTGGGATGCCACCAGCCATATTATCAGCCTCTGATAAGGTGGAAGTGACATTTTAAGGGAAGGGTAAGAAGGGAAGTAGGAGGAAAGGAACTTGTGTTTTAAAAGCAGAAAAGACATATAACAAACGAGCATGCTCTGGGTATCAGTTTTTCCAGGTCAGAATCAAGCCTAATGACATGGCATATGACATGGCATATTTCTTTCCATGTCAATGATAGCTACTCTTTAAAATGACTACAGGTCCTTTCTTCCAGCCACACTTAGCACTCCCTACATCCCTTTACTTGCTCTGTTTTGTGCATAATAGATTACTGATTTCTTTTTTTACTATATATTTGCATTAGAACCTAAATTTCACGAGAGAAGGTTTAGCATCCCAGTTAGTTCTTACACTGTTGAATTTTCTTCCTAAACTTCTCCAAAACAAGAGACCTACCTCCCAAGGCAACACCTTTTTTTTTTTTTAAATAAAAAAGACATTATGGCACAATAGGAAAAACACAAACTAGAGGAAAGTAAAGTGTTTTGAAACAATCATTTAAAAAAGAAAAAAAAATGCTTTCCTCAATAATAGCATTTTCCACACATGAAGCCTTCTCTCCTACATTTTGCCTTAGTTTGATTAAAATGCTTGTTTCCAATTCTGCTGGATCCTCCAAAACATTTTTCTCTGGCCATCCCTTGGAGGTCACCATTACTCTGACTGGTCTCTAATTCTCTGGTATGGCTCTGGTTCCTCTCTTTAATAATTGGATTCTGCCGGCTGTTTGCTAGCCTTCGGCGTTTCCTCCAAAACTAAGTGAACTTGTAACAATATAAGATAAAGCTTTTCCTCCTTTTATCTTTACTTTCTTTAGAGTCTTACCAAGAATCTTGTTTACTCCTGGGGGCTACAACAAATTATCCTTTCCCGGTTGTTTACAGGAGAAACCACATATGTGCGTTGTGTAACTTTAAGCAGTTCAACATGTCATTCCGTTAGTAAAGGGAGCATCTGACCTTGCTCCAGAAACCTGGCATCAGAGTCAGTGTTTTCACGAGTGTTTCACCCACTGAGCTGTGTGTAGGACTTTGGCCAGACACCTTCACCTGAATGGACCCCAGTTCTACATCTCACTCATGAAATGCTAGCCAAGGTCATGTCAAACTTTTTTCTCTATATAGAGTTCATGGTCATTTTATGGAAATATATTCAGTACATGTAAATCACTGAGTGAGCTTGCTGAACTGGGTAGGGTACAGTCAGCATGAACTTGCCTCTCACCAGCACTGTGAGACTCTCTGTAGGATAGAACTCTTCCTCCTCTACACATCATCTCCAACAGGCCCAAGAAGTCAGGAAAGGTGCGTTTTCTGCATTAAAACGTCTGTGTTAGATACTTTAGTCTAAATCTAAATTTTAATATCATATCCAACGTAGTAGAGCTTCTTTCCTATTCCCTAAGCTCAAGTCTGACCTGGCGTTTGGAAGGTAGCAGTGAGAAAGGAGAAACAAGACGAACTTTCTTTAGGCTGGTATTCTGCCAGCCCACACCAGCCCTGCCGGGCATCCTTGCTGGCTGGTCAGCATGTGTGCCCCACCAATGGTGAAATACTCTGAATATCACACCTGGCTTTTTCACTCTCCTTTGTCTCCCAACTCCTCTGCTGCTTCCAGCCAGAGCTTTTAGTACTTTCTTAGATAGCAAATGTCTTCTGCCTGTCCCAGTAAATATCCAAATGACAGCTCTGCTGTACAGCACATGAACTGGCTTTCCGAGATGCCAATGCACATGCCCTTCTTAGTTAAGATCCTTTCAAGATGTCTGAAGCCTGGCTACCTTTCACAGTGCCCTATGGGAAAGCACATACACTGGCTCCTCCAATTTGGGGAAATGCAGCTTCAAGCACTACTGATCTGTCCTCTCTGTTTTTGCAGTCACCACCATCCAGCCTTGGGCTTTCAGACTTTCCCAAGTGAGAGGCAGACACCAGGCCCTGTGCCCCTCCCCAAGCTTCGAGGGACATAAATCAAACTCTCAAGACTGATTGTGTATGGGGGCACCTAAAAGTCTCATCACTCTTCAAACCAGAGGGAGATGCCAGTCTGTCTCTTGCAGATGACATAATATTTAGGGGTGGGACCATATTCACTTGGCATAGAAGGGGGAATTACCCCCTCCCCTTCCTAAGGAAGAGAAAAGAGAGCTGTCAGTCTCCTTCAAAGGAAGTTTCCTTCACCAAAGTTGCTTTTGAATGCCTGTCTTCTCTTACCTGGGCTGTTGGAGTGATGGTAGCTGAACTGAGCTGCCACCTCCAGCAAAGCCCATGGGGTTTTACATTCAGCCCTTTTCTTTAGTATGCTGGAAAACTTTTTCACCCCTTGTACCTTTCACAGCTTTAGAACTTTTGCTGAAATTCCAAGGTAACAAAAAAGTGACATACCCATTTGACTACATTCTACAAGCTTTTCTCTTGCATGTATTTTTTTTAGAAATGCTTAAAGGATACTTGGGACCTTAGAATTACTCATTTTATCATTGAGCAATCTAAGGAAAATACTTATTCTCTCTAAGTCTCAGTATATTATACGTAAAATGAGCTAACAAGAAATTACCTGACATGATAATTATGAGATTAAATGAGATAACCTATGAGAATTCTAGGTAAACTTTTTAGTGCTATTCAAAGATTAGTTAGTATGGTAAATATAACCTGAGTAAAGTGGAAATGAAAGGCAGGTATTAAAGTAATTCAGGCTTACAAAGCATCTTCCAGTAGGTAATATAGATAAAGATACACACCTGAATACAGTCTGAGGCTTATAAAGAGCATCACATACCCCAACCCTCAACCTAAACTCTTAGATGACACGAAAATGTTTTCAAATTGATACACAAGAAGAAGGAAGGGGAGGATAAAGAAGGGAGGAAGATGGAGGGAAGGAGAAGAATTATTAAAGAAAGGAGAAGAAACAACAACACTAGAAAATGTTCATTGTGGCAACACAAAAGCCCCTTCTCATGGTGTATGATTACCAGCTCATTTTCACTTCTCAAACATCTACTCAGATCTTGCCATATAGCCTCCCTCCTGCCTTAGCATATCTAAGATGTTTTCTTTCCAAAATGCTAAAACTGCCATATACGTAACTTACAGTTTTCCAGCTATTTTACACATCTGTTTTTTTGTCTCTCCAATTAAAATTTTGAGATGCAGGCTGATCTTTCTATTTCTTCTGTGGCCCTTGCAATGCACAACAGATGGTTAAGTCCACAGGTGACAATAAGAGTATGTTCATTTGCCTTAATTCAAATCAAAGTGTGACATGAACCTAGGCTGAGAACCCTCAAGGTAAATTCATTTCTGTAGCAGATTTCATAAATTCTACAGAAAATGCTAAGGTACTCAAAAAATATACAGGTTGGATAAATAGCTAATATAAATGAGCACAGGCAACTGAGGTGACATGGGAGCCTCTGAGACCCTCGGTGCTTCCAGTAAGAGTGGAAATACCATGCGATATTTTCGCACTTCTGTTTTTGTATCAGCACTTCAGAGGAAAGAGAGCAATTATTTATATACACACACAAATATCTGTCAAATGCAGGGAGCTACGTCACTATTTATATTAAGAATTTTTTTTCCAATACCAGAAAAACTTACTTTACTTTCAGCTTCAGTCTTGATTTGTACTAATCTTTTCATTCTTGCCTGCTCTGAAGCACAGATTATATTATTTCTGTTTGGTAAAGTGTTAATTCCTAAATGTGCAGAGTTATAAACAGTTAAAGAAAAAAGAGGTTAAACCAAAATAAGCGCTTAAGAAATTACTCTGAATCAAGGACTATGCTGTCAATTTACATTTTTTACCTTTTAAAATCACAACACCCCTTCAAAGTAGCCACAACAGACCTTGGGAAACAGGTTCAGGGAAGGTAAATAATTGGCTGAAGACCACAGAGATCTATTTGATTGCAAAGTCTGTTTTTTGATTACTATTCCATTTTGCACCCCCTAGCTCATAACCAGGGCAAATGAGCATTTGGCCATTAATACTCTGCCTCTGAGTGGCTGGAAAAATGAAGTAGCTCGTCCCACCAGAGTCATTCAACTAAAATGTTTTTGTTTTGTTTGTTTGTTTTTTACCACTCAGACACATATTTAATAATCGTAAAAATCCAAAAGAACCTCAGTGTCTAATCTCGAGGTCACAGGTCAACTGCCCTTGGAGGGTTGCTTGACAAAGCTGGACGTGCTCCCGCCTTCCTGCCATCCACTGAAGCTGCCTCAACCAGCCAAGGAACAGGGGTCTGATCACTATGCTGACTTCTGTATTCTCTTAATCTCATTTTATGTACTATGTGTTTAGTTTTGATAAAGCACTTGTACCAATGGCTCTGGAGCTTGGAGGAAGACTAAGTGATTCTGAGTAATGTGTGGGCCTACACAGCAGAGCTCTCCCTGAGGAGGAAGAGAGTAGGTCTTTTCTTCCACTACCAGGAGAGTCACGAGTGTCAGTCCTATCCGTGGGCCACTAGTGCTAAAAGGCTGGAACCCATTCTGTTTCTGAGCATGACAGGTTCTTGCTCTCCCTGGGGAGAGGCAAGGAGCTTTCAGTCAGGAGTCTTCTGTGAAGGAGCACCATGACGGCCATTTCTGATCCCTTCATCCAGCTGTTGTGAAAAGAGGCAAAGGAGGCCACAGAGCAAGAAAATGCTGAGTCTGGCAGACAAGAGAATGGACAGTTCTGCCCTCATTTGTGCTAGTCCTTAATGTACCACTTTTAAACTCCAAGATGCTACTTATTTCCCTTCATTGTGCACTTGTAGTTGCGTCTAGAATCAATTCTAAACCAAAGTCTCTTATGAAGCTTTAGTCTTCAGGTTGCCTATGAGGTATTTAGTCACACCAATTATGTAACAGAGCTGTCATAGACAATGTGGCTTTGCAAGGGTCCACCTTCTTGTTTATTGGCAATCAGGGAATTAATGCTCTCAAATTGACGCAAGGAGCCTGGACTGTCCCCATTTTATAGAAGCCACATAAATTGCCTCAGGACTCTACAAGAGCTGCCCAAGAACCTCATGGCTATGAGATTTCTATCTGTGGGTCATGAATCTGTTTCCCATGAAAGATTCTATATTCCAGCCAAGAGACACTCAATCCTGGTGTAAGTTTTGTTCTCTCAGGACATTATAAAGGAGGCAAAATGATGGAAAGAAAGGATACCAGGGTGGGAATCCAGTTCTGCCTCAAACTAGCCAGGAGACCGGAGGCAAGTCCTGGAAGGCCTGTTTCCCTGTCTACAAGTGTTACATTGGACTGGATGGGCTGGAAGTCCTGTCACAGCCTGAGATTTTGTATGACTGTTAAAATATCTGAATGTCTGAGGTCCTTAAAAAATAGGTATGCCCCCCCCCCCCAATTTAGACTAGATTTGCTGAGTGTGGTGTTCCTCTAGTCCCCAATAACACACTGCCTCCTGATCTGCCCTGGCTCCCCAGGGAGGAATGAAAGAAAGGCTTTGTGACATACAAAAATATAAATGTAGAGACAGCTGACCTTTAGTAGAAATGAGTCTTGCCTTTACACAGCTTTGTATAACAACTAGGAATGGCTATGCTTTTTCCTCTCCCCACCCCAAGCCTACTCTTTTAAGCATGCAGGACGTATCCCCACCTATTTCTCCTTATTCCACCAGGGGACCCTGACGAAGGAACAAAGGAGTCTTACAAAGAGGAGGTGTCTCAAGTACCAAACGGCAGCCACGTGATGACGGCAGGTAGGTCTGACACTAAAAAGAGGTTGTGTCCAGCAGAACCCAATTCCATAGGAGTCCCAGCTCCAAGACTGGGGGGCAGCAGGCGTGGAGGACAAGCTCCCTGCTGAGAATCAGTCTGCAGGACCCACCGGAGGATGCCGTGGCTGCGCAGCACCGGAGCGCGTTGTCGTAGATGGTGTTCACACTGGTGCAGACGGGCTGCTGCTGCAGCTCCGTCACCCGACAAGCAACGAGCCCGCCAGCCACACGCAACAGCAGCGGCAGCAACAGCCCCAGCACAGCCCAGGATCGAGTGTGGTTCCCGGGTGGTGGCTTCCGGGGCCGAGAGCCGGACTTAGATTTCGGGGCCTGATCTGTTTCCTTCTTAGGTTCCTTCTGCTCCCGCTTGGCTGCTTTGAGGGCGTCCTACTCCTTTCTCCGGCGCTCCTTCTCTTCCGTCTTCTCCCGCTTCCGCAGTTCCGCTCCGGAGCCTCCTTAGCTCGCTGCTTGGCCTCCCACGTCTTCTCGGCCTCTCGGTCTATTTCCAGCTGCCGCTGCCTCTCTCACTCCTGATCGAGCTGCACCGCCTTTGTGTGCTCTAACACCCTGTTGGCTCACTGCTTACGCTGCTTCTTGTCCAAGCAAGACAGGATCCAGGGGGTTATCCTTCAGGCCAGCCACTTCAGACTCCTGAGCTGAGCAAAGCTGACCGGCAGGGTGACCAGCCTGCTGTTGAGGTCCAGGTGCTGGAGGTTGACCAGGAGGCCGAAACCCGCTGGCTGCTGCTGCAGTTTGTCCTTACTCAGGTCCAGCTTCACCAGGTGTGTGAGGCCACGGAAATCCGACAGAAGGGTACTCAGTTTACTGCAGGACAGATCCAGTATGGTGGCCTTTGGGGGGCAGCCAACTCCTTGACCGGGACCTCATTCAGGTCGCTGAGGCTCAGGGCCAGCTTGTTGCTGTCCAGCTCGCGGAGGTTCCCGCCCTGGCTACCGGTCTTGGTCATGGTGACGCCGGCTGAACGGGGCTTCGACGGGCAAGAGAAGGGGTGAGAAGCCGCTCGGCGGACTCGCACTCGCACCCAACCGACAATGCCTGCGTCCCCTGCCACCTATCCGCCCCCCAGTTGGCACTCTGAGCCCCACGCCCCATTCCCACAGGTGCAGCCGTGACAACGATGATGAAGTAACTCATCCCACCAAAGTCATTCAACTAAAATGTTCAGTCACCATGTGCACCTAGGTTTTTCTCTTTTTTTTAACAGTTTTTTGAGATGTAATTCACACACCATCCAAGTCACTCATTTACAGCCACTATGGAGAACAGTATGGAAGTTCCTTAAAAAACTAAAAATAGAACTACCATACGACCCAGCAATCCCACTGCTGGGCATATACCCTGAGAAAACCATAATTCAAAAAGAGTCATGTACCAAAATGTTCACTGCAGCACTATTTACAATCACCAGGACATGGAAGCAACCTAAGTGTCCATCAACAGATGAATGGATAAAGAAGATGTGGCACATATATACAATGGAATATTACTCAACCATAAAAAGGAACGGAACTGGGTGACTTGTAGAGATACGGATGAACCTAGAGTCTGTCATACAGAGTGAAGTAAGTCAGAAAGAGAAAAACAAATATCGTATATTAATGCATATATGTGGAATCTGAAAAAACTGGTATGGATAATCTTATTTACAAAGCAGAAGTAGAGACATAGATGTAGAGAACAAATGTATGGATACCATGGGGGAAGGGGGTAATGGGATGAATTGGGAGATTGGGATTGACATGTATACACTATTGATACTATGTATAAAATAGCTAACTAATGAGAACCTACTGTATAGCACAGGGAACTCTACTCAATCCTCCGTAATGACCTATATGGGAATAGAATCTAAAGAAAGAGTGGTTATATGTATATGTATAGCTGATTCACTTTGCTGTACAGTAGAAACTAACACAACATTGTAAAGCAACTATACTCCAATTTTTAAAAAAGTGTATGATTCTGTGGCTTTTGGTGTATTTACAGTTGTGCAATCATCACCACAGTCAGTTTTAGAATATTTTTACCACCACAAAAAGAAACCCTGTACCCCTTGGCTGCCAGCTCCCAATTCCTCCATCCCTCCAGCTCTAGGCAACCATTAATCTGCTCTCTGTCTCCATATATTTGTCTGTTTTGAACATTTCATATAATGGAAGCATACAGTATGTGGCATTTGTGACTATTTCCTTCAATCAGTGTAAGATTTTTAAGGTTCATTCATGTTGTAGCATGTATCAATACCTCATTTCTTTTCATGGCAGAATAACATTTTATTGTACAGATATGTCCCATTCTGTCTATCCATTCATCAGTTAGTGGACATTGGTCTGTTTCCACCTTTTGGCTGCTATGAAGAATGCTACTATGAATGTTCATGTACAAGATTTTGTGTAGACATATGGTTTCATTTCTCTTCGTTCTACCCAGAAGTGAAAATGCTGGATTCTATGGTAACACTATGGTTAAGCTTTTGAAAACTGCTAGTTTTCTAAAGTGGCTGAATCATTTTTCATTCCCACCAGCAGTGTAGGAGAGTTCCAATTTCTCCACTTCCTCACCTACACTTGTTATTATCTGACTTTTTGATGATAGCCATCCTAGTAGGTATGAAACAGTATCTCATTTTGGTTTCTATTTGCATTTCCCTGATGGCTAATCCTAGGCTTTCTTTGAAGTGCATCTTAAAATATTTGTTACAGTTATTCAATTCAGTGTTAAAATCCTTGCTCTTAAAGCAATTCAAAAATCAATGAGAAAAAGGAGTGAATGTAAGCTGATAAGAATGTGTGTGCATATACATATGCACATGTGTGTACCTCTTGCATGCATACATTTATTTACATGTAAACATGTATGTCTCAGAACTATGAAAGTGTGGGCTCTCAAGTTAAATTGCTTGAGGTCAAATCCAGGCACTGCTACATAGTACCTGAATGACCTGGAGTAAGTTGATTAATTGCTCTAAGCTCATTTTTCCTATCTATAAGTAGAGACAATAAAAACAGCATACATAATTTGCTTAGCATAGCGCTTCTAGATAGTTGATTTATAAATATTAGCTCAATATTTCTGTATTCATTGACTCTTTTACAATTAGGAGGCGTTTCATGTACTGCGCAATTTAAAAAAATCAATGAGGTTTACATTTTATCTTTGCACATACTTGTTTCTAAATATTTCTAGCCCACATTTTGGTTTAGCCTTTAATAGATTCCCTGTCGTGGATCAGTGTTCCGCCTTACCTAATTTCTCACCCTCCCCTTCAAAATACAATTATAAATTCCCCATACAAAAAAAAATAATAAGAAATATCTTTATTGCAAAATAGCACCATCAGTTCTCATAGTAAAATGCATCCCATGTTGATACAGTTCTAAGAGAGGTCCCAAGGCAACCAAAAGAGGAAGAGGAAGCCCTCAGGGCCGGTGAGAGCATGTGCCCTTGAAGGGCAATAGAACTCTCCTTCCTTTCTCCTCCAAAGCCTCATGATATAGTCCTTATACTCCCCACTCGTCAAACCAGGGGAGCAGGGGAAATAAGCAGCACAAATTACCAAATAATGCCCCTTATTTCCATATAGAAGCAGGTGCATTTTCCTCAGGGTAAGTGGTGTGATGACACTGATCCACTCTGACAGGCCAGCTGATCTAAAATTACTCAGCACACAGCCCCTGGCTGGGGAAGCTTCTCCCAAGAGCTTATTCTGAAACTCTTCAATCCCCCAGGTGCTAATTAAAATTTACTGGATAATATTTGCAAAGCTCAATGGCCCTAGTTACAGCAATTATCAGTTACTAAATGTTAGTACCGGAGGTGTCACCTGATGACTGGCTTTTTTATTCAAGAGGATTGTCCCTCTTCCCCCACCCATGATTCTTTCCCTCCACTTCTTCAAGAATCCAAATGGGCTAAATGTTTCAAGTGGCTTGAGAGGAGGAAAAAAATCATCATCCTACACTTAAAATAATTCTTTTTTCCTTGGACCACTAGGCACTGAGGGATCAGGGTTTTAAACACAAGGATCCCACTGTGGAAGTGAGGGGCTAAACTGGAGTTTCACCTCTGAGCCACCATCAAGGTGTACTCCTGGCTCATCCATTTGCCTCAGTGATTGCATCAGCAGGTAGACCAAAGGCCCTGACCAAAGCCCGCTAATCTTATCAGGTTATTGCAAATGACTGCTCTTGAAATGGGAGACAGTATGTCTAAACAAAGGAGAACTGACCAATTTATGGGGTTGGCACCAAAGGAGCCACAGGACAAGGACTCAGCCTGGTTACCATGCTCTGGCCCCAGCTTCTGCAGACCACACGAGGAGACAAGTATTGCAATGACATACAGAGGCATTTCCTGGGTTTAACTGAGTTCAAAATGTGCTTGATGGCCTTCATTAAGCAGATGAACTGTGACAAAAAATAAGATGGTCCAGATACTCTCTAAATAAATGACCTTAAAATTAATAGTCAAACTTCTTTACGTTCTAATTCAGGAAAGACGTCAGATCCAAGACCAATTTAACTCAACCCCCTGATCTGGGGGCACCAGTGGCTTTTGCTCTTTGCTCATATACCAATGGCAACTTTTTACTAAGACACAGTGTTCTCAATTGTTTCTGTGTTTGTTTATTTGTTTCCAGAAGAACACTTTTCCAGAGTTCTCTTCCAAGAGAACTAATATTTGTGGAACATCTACTATTTGCCAGACATTAATGCTCGGCACGTTAAACAACCACATACAGCTTTCTTTGTCTTGGCCCAACTATAATGTCAGCTCTTCCCTTTCCCTTTTAAATAAATCTATTTTCAGAAGCAGAGGAAAAGATGATGGCCCAAATTTTTGATAGTCAGGGATATGTGTAAAAGAAATATAAAACAGTAGAAGAAAGACCAAACTTTGTGAGAGAAAATCCAAGGTTATTAAAAAACTCTTCCCCTTTCAATACCTCTGGCCTTCTCCAAGGCATTGAACATTCTGAGCCTAGAGGCACCTCACTGGGTCAAGATTAGACACTGCACGGGAAGGAGCTCAGAGAGAGGTGAGATGCTGTATAAAGTAGGAAGACTCTTACTCAACCAGGAGGTCAATAGAAGTGAAATATTGAAGATCCTCACAAACACTTGCAATGCTCATAGAGATCAAACCAAAAGGTTACTGAGTTAAAAAGGCACAGCTGTGTATATCCTGCAGCAAATGACGATCATCAATAGTTAAAGTTCTTTCTGGTCCTGGATGCATAAGGTTTTCTTCAGAACCAAGCAGGTTTAAAACTAACTTGCAGCAACAATTAATATTCTAGACCATTCTATTTCTTTCATTGTACAATATCATATAGAAACAAACTTTGCATCCTTTTGAAGTTTTATAGGAAATATATTGGGGTAAGGAAGAGAATGTAAGTTTGTTGTACAGTATATATAAGCACTCTCCTCCATAAGCCCCCAATAAATCTCCTATAAAGTTTTGAAAGGATGAAACATGTCTAGCAAATGTCTTTTTTAAAGGCTTGGGGTCAAACATACTTGATTTTCCACTAGGTTAAAATAATTTTTGTATGTCCAATCTATTAAACCAAATAATGAAAAAGATGTACAAAGCAGCAATTTCATCTGCATTTTCAATAGCTGTTTCCCTGGGCTAACTTGTTGGCAAAGCAATTTGCATGAACATTACTAGCCTCAACCAGAAAACATTCAGTAAGTGTCAGATATTCGCTGGGAACTTCTTGGTACTGACTGATCTACAAATCATTTCAAATACATGGATACCTGAAGGATGGGAGGAAGGGACTTTAGCCAGGAAAAAGGGTGAGGAGGAACATTTCAGGAAAAGGAAGTAGCACATGCCCGTGGGAAGGAGAAACCGTGGCTGGAATAGAGTGAAGGGTGGGTGAGGTAGGCAGAGGTTAGATCATGCAGGACCTCAAGGTCCTAGGAGGAAACACAACTTATTCAGATGGTTTAATAATGAGATTTTAACAATAGGGATACTTTCAGATGTGTAGGCAGTATTTCAGGAGTCAGCACCCAGAGAAAGCATAACAGGAAGCTCTCACCATCCCTAGGACAAGAAGGAGGAAGAGAAGTATTGGAGTCTGGTGGGAGCTGGAGCTGTGGAGGTGAGGCTACCCACACCTGCTGGCAGAGAAGAAAGGCAGAAACAGGGAAGCAGCAGGAAATACCTCCAAACCCTCCGACTCTCCTAATGCTCTGCCAGTGTATCCCATCCAGTGTCTTTCTTGGGACATAGAGAAATTAGGGGAGGAAAAGATGGCAAACAGAGAATAACCAGCATACCGGACTTTTTATTTCATCCTAAGAAAAATGGGAAGCCTTTGAAAATTTTTAATCTAGGGAGTGAAGTGGTGAAATTGACAGCTTGGGTCTTTTCTGTTATAGGTTTTGTGAAACAGCATTCAAATGCACATTTTCTTCCATATTGATAATCGCTAGGCAAAAAGACAGAGGTGGGGAGGGGAGGGAAAGAGAGGGAGGGAGAAAGGAAGAAAGAAGTGTGAGATGTTTCAGGTTTGTTACAAGTTTAAAAACAAATAGGAAGAGACTATCAAAACTAAAGGCAAATTTGGATACTCCAGGAACAGCCACAAGTTGACACTATGAAAATCTGTGGGTGATTCATAGGACTTACTTAGAGAATGGCAATGAACTCAGTGAAAGATCATGCTGAAGATGAGAGATTTCATTTATGTTCTCTTTTTCTGAGGAGTTAGTATTGCAAGTTTTCATCAAAGGATTTGCTAGAGCTCAGATGTTTCCTGTTTTTGTGAACTTGCAATAAGAGTTACAAAAGCTATTCTTTGGGGGCAGTTTTATTTTTCTTCATTGGGTAGTGTTGAAAGCAAAAAAAGAGATGGACTCTTTAAAACTCTTTAAAACCATTCCATGGATATAGGTTGATTTCCTGCTATAGTTAATTTTTGTGCCTTATTCCCCTAAAACAATTGGGATCTAAAAGCATTTTGAGGAAAACTCTAGACCTTTTAGTAAAAAAGATAGAAAGAAGGAAAGAAAGAAAGAAGAAAGAAGGAAGGAAGGAAGAAAGAGAAAGAAAGAATATATAGAATGCATATTCTATAAATGAAGGAACCATGAAGAATCCAGTAAGTTTTCTAAATCAGATATCTTGCTATGTGTCCTCTATCATCTAGGGAGATTTTTTTTTTTATTTTTGCAGTACGCGGGCCTCTCACTGTTGTGGCCTCTCCCGTTGCGGAGCACAGGCTCTGGACGCGCAGGCTCAGCAGCCATGGCTCACGGGCCCAGCCACTCCGCGGCATGTGGGATCTTCCCGGACCGGGGCACGAACCCGTGTCCCCTGCATCGGCAGGCAGACTCTCAACCACTGGGCCACCAGGGAAGCCCTAGGGAGATTTTTAACATTGTAAATTCCCAAGGGCCCCTGAAAACCAACTGAAATGAAATCTCTGAGTAAGACCTGGGGTTTTGCCTTTAAAAGAAAATGTCCTCTCTGTGATTCTGACATGCAGCTATCTTTGGCAATCACCATAGATATAATTTAAGGTCCAAACCATGTTTATTTTAAAATTCCAGATAATTAAAATGCTGGTGATGTTAGTTTAATGAGTTTCCAGGTCCTTCCACTTACATCATTCTATTACTCTTGTTACTCAGTTTCAAATTTAAATGCATAAAGTCAATTCCTAGAATTGACTTGACCTCAATGGATTTTTTCCATGTTGTACAATGCCAGTGTGCACTTTTGGTAATGGGCTTTTAAAAATAACATATAATACATGATTTTAACTGTGTTTAAGTTTTGGTTTTTCATTATGAATATATTTTAAGTGGTTTCTGACATTCTCTGAGTACCTAGACTCAGAGTGGATACACTGAGATGGCTTAAGAAATAAAATGATTATTATTTACATACCACAGGAAATTTCTGGTCTAGTGCTTTACTTCAGAGCTACTTGCAATCTTCTCTGGTGAAGGCTCCAATGGAACCTCAATCATTGTCAATAATCAGTATCCTGAAATCAACCAAAATCCTGTTCTTCAACATGGTTATTTTCTTCAAACTTCTTTCCTGGAATCAAATACTCATCTGTGTCCTGTATTTTTTGGAAGAGGTTTTGTGTAAGAAGAACTGCTTGACTCATTCTGAAGAATTTCTCTGATTTGTATTCTAGCTCATTCTTTTTTTTTTTTTTTTTTTTTTTGGTGGTATGCAGGCCTCTCACTGTTGTGGCCTCTCCTGTTGTGGAGCACAGGCTCCGGACCCGCAGGCTCAGCGGCCATGGCTCACAGGCCCAGCCGCTCAGCAGCACGTGGGATCTTCCCAGACCGGGGCACGAACCCGTGTCCCCTGCATCGGCAGGTGGACTCTCAACCACTGCGCCACCAGGGAAGCCCCTAGCTCATTCTTTATTATACAGTTGGCTCTCTCTCTCTCTCTCTCTCTCTCTCTCTCTCTCTCTCTTTTGGCTAACCAAGGACCAAACATTCAATACTCAACTTGGAATACAAATCAATTTCTGGAAATCTCATGCTTACCTTCCTACACCTGTCCTCTCACTATAATAGCAACACCAGAAGTAGACACAAACCATCACCATGTGTTTCTGTATAAACTACTTCTGACGTTTTTATTCTACAGTTTATACCCCTGCAACAGTATGATTTTCATTGCAAAGCAGAGTGGACTGATCACAAGCAACCACTTCCACCCTAGTCCAAAATCATTTGAAATGAAACCAAAGCTGTCTAAAATATTTTATGTTATTGAAAAACAAAAAATCTGGTGAATTTCTGAAGAACAGAAAACCAATAGGAATGAAAGAGGAACTGAAAACTACATACAATTGTAATGAAAATACAGAGAGTAAATAAATGGTGTTGAGATCAGAGTAGGTTAGGAGGACACTGAGGGTCAAAGGATATAAGGAATGATAATGGAGCTTTAGGTAACTATCAACTCAAGCTGTCACCTTGTACAAATATCTTGAGAGGATACAGTAACTGAGTTTGCTTCCAAAAGGTATCAGCGAACAGAGCACTAAAACCAGAGAATTCCAGGTAGCTTGAAGGCACAGAGAGAGATGAAGGGGGTGCTTTCAAAACCAAATTATAGGTTGCTGTCACACCATGTTCTTCAGTATTCATATCTCTCGCGCAAAGACAAGCTTCTTTAGTCAAAACATGCATCCATAAGCAAGTAAGCAGGAAATAGTTCTGAAAATATAAGCAGATAAACTAAGAACCAGAAGATATCTGAGGAAAACCAAAACTATTAAAGAATGAACTCCAATTCAGTAAGTAGAAAACTAACATATGGAAAAATATTTAATGGAGCAAGTTAAGACTATAATGAGATTATGTGGATTTGTTTACCATTTCTATAAAACTAGAAGAATATTTATGAAAAAATCTGGAGAAGTTGTTAAGAAAAGTAGGTTCAAAAGGTGAGATGAATAGCAAAATGAATTAGGCTGAAGAGTAAATTAATGAGCTTAGACAATCACGCCAAAGGACTCACAGAACATGGTGTGAAAGGAAAAAATGATGGAAGATGCAATAAAATAAAGAGTTGCAGAGAAAAGATCTATTAGACCCAAAATCTATTCAATAGAATCATTGGGAAAAGGAAAGCTAGATAATCGAGAAAAATATATAATCAATGAAATAATAAAAGATTTTACAGAGCAGAAGAAAAGACCCAAAGGTATCAATCTGGAGAATGAGCACAAATCTACAACTAAACACATCAAATTCCACAAGCCAAGGCTAAAGAATAACACTCCTAAATTATTCCAAAGAGAAAGAACAGCTTCCCTACAAAAGAAAAAGAATCATATGAACATCAGGCTTCTCCTTGACCACAATGCATACTTAAAGACAATAAAACAAAAAAATGGCAAATTTCTAATAAAAAAACTCCATTTTAAATATAATTGATTTTTATCTATTTTGAAAAGTTATAAGTAACTTCACTATCCACCAATGTATTAAAAATAAGTGATGCTGAATAAGTATTATGAAATACTACTATATGACTTGATAAGGGGACAGCAATTAGCACTTGCAACAACTTTTCTCAATATGATCCTCAATTCCAAAGGCAGTGGCTGTACGATTGAGAAGCTGAGCAGAGCCTTCAATAGACTCACAGAGCTAAGACCCAAAAATGGCACCCAGGGCCTGCCAAACAGGAGGGTCCTTGTAAATACCCAAACTTTTGAGGGGCACAGCAAGCAATGTTAAACCAGAAACAGCCTGGCTCTAACAGGAAACAAATTCCAGGTTCAAACAATTCTAAACCCTTTGGGGTTGAGGTGACCTGGGACTGTTAGTGCCCTTAGAATAACAGCCAATAGAAGCAAAGGGAAGGCTCACTGGAGAAAGAAAAGGGGTGGGATAGGGAGGGTGGGAGGGAGGCTCAAGAGGGAGGGGATACAGGGATATAGGTATACATACAGCCGATTCACTTTGTTGTACAGCAGAAACTAACACAGCATTGTAAAGCAATTATACTCCAATAAAGATTTTTTAAAAATCATCCCAAGCATCAGATTATTTCTAGTTTTTCATATACAATATTTAGCATTGTGGGGGAAGAAAAACAGGCAAAGGGAAACGCCAATCAGAACCACAATGAGATATCACTGCATACCTGTTAGGATGGCTGTTAACAAAAAGACAAGAGATGAGAGGTGTAGGCAAGGATGTGGAGAAAAGAGAACCCTTGTGCACTGTTGGTGGAAATGTAAATTGGTGCAGCCACTATGGAAAACAGTATGGAGGGCCCTCAAAAAATTAAAAATAGAACTACCATATGATCTGGCAATTCCAGTTCTGGGTATTTACCTGAAGAAAACAAAAACACTAACTTAGAAAGATATCTGCACCCCTCTGTTTATTTCAGTACTATTTACAATAGCCAAGATATGGAAACAACCTAAGTGTCAATTGATGAATGAATGGATAAAGAAAACGTGATATAGATATAGATATATAATGGAATATTATTCTGCCATAAAAAGAAGGAAATCCTGCCATTTTTGAAATATAATTGAGGTCATTGTGCCAAGTGAAGTAAGTCAGACAGAGAAAGATAAATACCATGTGATCTCACATGTGAAATCCAAAAGCAAAAACAAAACAAAAAAAATAAACTCATAGATACAGAGATTGGTTGCCAGAGGCAGGGGGCTGGGGGGTGGGCAAAATGGATGAAGGGGGTCAAAAAGTACAAACTTCCAGTTAAAAAATAAATAAGTCATGAGGATGTAATGTACAGCATGGTGACTACAGTTAAGAATACTGTATTGTGTATTTGAAAGTTGCTGAAAGATCTTAAAAGTTCTCATCACAAGAAAAAAATGTAACTATGTATGGTAAGTAATGTTAACTAGGCTTATTGTGGCAATCATTTTATAATATATACAAATATTAAATCATTATTTGTACACCTGAAACCAATATAATGCTGCACGTCAATGATACCTCATTTAAAAAATTGTTTAAAGGTGATATTTAACCCAAGAACTGATTGGAGTAATCAAGTAGAATACCAAAGCCAGACAAGGACACTACTACAAGAAAAGAAAATATCCCTGATGTACATATGCACAAAAATCTTCCACGAAATACTAGCAAATAGAATTCAACAGCACATTAAAAGGATCATATACCATGGTCAAGTGGGATTTATCCCTAGGATGCAAGGATAATTCAACATATAAAAATCACTAAATGGGAGGCACCAACCACATCAATAGAATAAAGGATAAAAATATTATCTCAATGGATGCAGAAAAAGCATTTGACAAAATTCAAAATCATGTCACATTAGAAACCCTCAACAAATTAGGTATGGAAGGAATGTATCTCAACAAAATAGATGCCATATACGACAAGCCCACAGCTAACATCATACTCAATGGTGAAAAGCTGAAAGCTTTTTCTCTAAGATCAGGAACAAGACAAGGATTCCCACTCTTGCCACTTTTATTCAACATAGTACTGGAAATCCTAGTTAGCCCAACTGGGCAAGGGAAAGAAAAAAGCATCCAAATCAGAAGGTAGAAGTAAAATTGTCTGTTTGCAGATGACATTATCTTTTTTTTTTTTTTTTTTTTTTTTTGAGGTACGTGGGCCTCTCTCTGTTGTGGCCTCTCCCGTTGCGGAGCGCAGGCTCAGTGGCCATAGCTCACGGGCCCAGCCGCTCCGCGGCATGTGAGATCCTCCCAGACCGGGGCACAAACCCGCGTCCCCTGCATCGGCAGGTGGACTCCCAACCACTGCGCCACCAGGGAAGCCCGACATTATCTTATATAGAGAAAATTCTAAGAACTCCACCAAAAAAAGCTGTTAGAACAAATAAGTGAATTCAGTAAAATTGCAAGATCCAAAAGTCAGTATTAAAAAACCAGGTGTGATTCTATACACTAACAACAAACGATTAGAAAGAGAAATTGAGAAAACAATCCCCTTTATAATAATATCAAAAACAATAAAATACCTAGGAATAAATTTAACCAAGGAGATGAAAGGCCTGTACACTGGAAACTATAGACCTTAAAAACATAGAAAACAAGAAGATACTGATAAAAGAAATTAAAGAAGCACAAACAAATGGCTATGGTTCTTGAAGAGGGATGAAATATAGGACAGGCTGCTGTATAGTTTACTCTGTTATTGAATCTCCACGTCTCTTTCATGTCCCTGTATTCTTCTATAATATTCTCTTTCATACTGAGAATACATTCATATAATTTGGGGACAATTTATGTCCTGAAAAGTGTGCAAAAAGTAATTTTAAAATCTGCATGTTATTAATTAAAATATCAGACTCCCATGGTCTTAACTTTCACTAGAAGATATTACTTCATTTAATTCTAAATGTTCACATCATTTTATAATATGGAAAGAAACCAAAAGCAATAATGAAATCTACAAGTAAATGGATTTAAATTTTAATACAAAGTTAGTAAAATAAGCAAAACAAAATTTGTTTATGTATCATAATCAATCTACATAAAAATATGTGTCATTGTGGATAAAACCAGGAAGAAAACAAAATGAAAAGGGTTTTGATATCAGGCAAATAAGACTTTTTGCTATGGTTTTCTCCAAATTGTCTTTACTCTGGTTTACTCTTCTTATAATTAAAGATTCCATGAAAACAAAATGTGCAACATATTTTATGAAAGAAAAATAATGTCCTCCATTTTTATACCATTCTTACTTCTAAAAGTCAGGCATGAGATTTGGGAAATTAAGTTACATGAAGAACTTCACACAGATGGCTGTTAGTGAAGAATAAGAATTAGGTCACGGGTCTATTTAACTCATAGTGGAAAAAATTCAGTGTTTCTCCTACCTGCTAGTCATGCTGAGCAAGTTCTATGTCGGTATCCTGTTTCATACTACCTCATAACCTAGTAGATTTTCTTTATTCAATCAGGTCTAGAAGCTACTATAAATATTCCAATTTTTCGTATACTTTCTAATCTCAACAGAATATGAATTCTCACTAAAGAACTCTCCATTCTTCATGTTGCTGCTTTTACTCTCTACCACGTATCATCTGAAATGTTTGCACCTTTCCTTGTATTGTCATGTTTTGTTGATTTTCATTCTGTTCAGCTTTTGACTTGTTGTTGTGATGGAGTGGTGACTCCAGCTCCTTACATAGGTAACCGTTGATTGCTTTTTAGTTTTTATATATACAGTATATACGTATTATATATATATATATATATATATATATATATATATATATGATATGTATCTTTGATCTAGCCATAAAGAACATAGTAGCCCAAAGAGGGAAAAGAATCAGGGCTTGGAAAAGATTCACACCAATTTCAAAAGGAAATTTCCTTGTCTGTAATAAAGATAATTTTCTAAGCCAATGTTGTCACTATCTTCAGTGACATGAGTGTCCTGAATTACAGCTCTGCAGGTCTTAGGAATCCAGAATGAGGGGGTATTTGTGCTTTGCCAACAAATGGAAGGTAGTTAGGACTTCTGTTATACTGTCCACGTATTATGCTTTAGTAGACACAGTAAATTCATTTTAATAAATACTCTAGGACCTGTTAACACTTGAATTCTGTCTGGAATTCTCATCCTTTTTATTATCATAAGAAATCACTTTTCACTGGTGAAATGAGTGTTCAAAATATATGGTTGGTGAGAAGGACTATTCAGCCCCTGAGACCATTACATAAGAAAGGTATAGGAATGTTGCAGGCCTATGTTCTATATGGAACTTTCTAGAGAATGCTACGACTGACCCAAATAGATATTGGCTGAGACTGAGTCCCAGTATTGTGGTTTCTACCTCAGAATGCATCCTTCATAGGTGCTTATGGGATTACTTGAAAACAGAGAAAGATTTCCCCACGCTTAACTAAAATAGGTTGTGCCTTCTCATTAGTAGGTTATTGTAGTTGGGTCTAAGATTTGTTTCCAATGTAAAATACCACCTGCTGAAGAGACCTCAGAGCTTCCATATATTTCCAGTCTCTTTCTGATATCTACCAAAACGCTTGAAAACTCCTGAAGGGCCAAATTGGCTTATGTCAATTCCTATCGCTCTCTATCTGCAGACAAATACAAAAATATTCCAGAATCTCTGTTTTTGAGGACTTTAGGGTTTCATCACTAGTTTACATTATTTTATTTGTAATTTGGTATAGTTTTAAGATGAGCCTCACTTGGAGGTAAAAGTAACTACTGACTTGCTGGTTCAGTGACAAGAAGATTCCCATGCCATAAAAGTTTTTCCTGAATCAGTAGGTTGATTCTTAACATTCTATCATTAAAACATCACAGCACTAATATGTTTCATAATTGTTTTGTTATTGTTGTTTTTAAGCAGGAAATCTTATCACCAAGAAATAGATTTCTCTGGCAGTTTATCGTGATTGTTAGCTAAACAATTCTGTATTATTTGTAGAATATGCTGTCCGCTGAGAGAGTTGTCATCCACAGATGTGTGTGTATGAGTGTGAATGTATGTTTTGGCTCTCACTGCGTTTGAAGAGTATTTGAAATAGTTATAAACACTAAAATTCAGAAAATTTCACATAAAAATTAAGATTTTCATGCCTACCCTAGACTCACTGGTCCTATGGCTTCATATCTCATTTACTTAAACTCCCCCACCCTGCAATTGGACCTAGCCATTCTTTAAAATAGGGTGCATATAAAGCTGCAGTCCTTGCCTTAATTTTTCCCCAAAGAGGACACACTGCAGACAGTTCCATTAAATGGCCTGGCAATGTGGAACAGAACAGGGTACAAACATGTTCTACAGCAGAGGTTAGCATGTAGTTTCAATATCCATCCTGCCTGTTTCTTTCCCAGTGCCATCCTCAGACTGAATGCTCCTAAACAAGTTTCTTCCAGCCTGGAATTAAAGGGTTTCCTATCTGTGTCAATTTGCTTTTTATTTTTTGTTAATTCAAATGAAATCAGTAGTTTGATGGACTCTGTCAACAGAAAATAGCTCTGGTGCCCTTTTCCCCTTTCTATTGTGAAACATACTCAAAACAAAATAGTTCATTTGTACCAGGAAAGCCATCTTCAGATACATAAAATTAGCCATTCTTTACTCCCAGGAACTCACACATTTTAAAAATCTAGTGCCCAGCATCTTGTAGGAATAAAGTGGAAAAACAAGCCCAGATGAAAGAATCAGAAAGCTGGAATAGCTGACAATTATCATCAGAAGAGAGGATGGTGCTGGTTGAGGGTCTCAGGAGCCACTCACTCATCACCAAGGAGATGCTCCTTGGGTGTGGCCTTATCATAAGAGGGAAAGCAGGATACAGTGATCTTTGCTGGTCCTTCGTCATCTCTTTGAGTTCTTAAGTTGGAGTGTTGTAGTGCTCAGTCCTTAGGCCTCTTCTTTAATTACAACCATTTCTTTGATCATCTGTTCTAATCTCATGACCTAAAATGCCATCTGTACACTGTGTATCTGCAAATTTAGAATCCCAACCCACACCTTTCCAGTGAACTCAAGACTTGCGTGTACAGCTGCCTATGCAACATTTCCCAGTGGATGTCTATCTGGCATCTGAAATTTATCCTGTCAACATTTAAACTCATGGCCATTACTCCTAACATTGCTCCTGCGTTTTCCCCCACGTCACTTGACATCATCTTCATCCTTCACTTCTCTGTGTTACACCCCACTTCCATCCACTGGGAAAACATGTTTGCTTTGCTTTCACTCTGCTCCCAGCCACAGGGCTGCCTTATTGTACCCTGAACACACTAGTCGTGCTCCCAACACAGGGCCTTTGCTGTTGTTTCCTGTGTCTGGAAGGCTCTTCCCTTAGGTATCTATGTGCTGCCCCCTTCATCTCCTTAAGTCATTGTTCAGATGTTACCTTCTCAACGAGTTGTTTTTCAACCAACTTATATAAAATGGTAATGCCCATCTCCCCTATACTCTCTATTCTCTATCCTTGATTTATTTTTCTCCAAAACATTTATTGATTTCTAATTTGCCATATAATTGATTTTTAATATTTTTTATTGTCTCTTTCCCTTCAAAAAGAATGTAGGCTCTATGAGGCAGGTATTTTTGCCTGACATATAGTAGATGCTCAGTAAATATCTGCCTAATGAAGAAAGACTCAGAAGGACCCTAATCTCAATTTGACCTAAAACTAGCTGTGTGACCTTGGACAAGTCATTTGATCACTCTGGGCCTCAGTGTGTTTGCCTGTAAAAATGAGAAGACTAGATTAGGATAGCTTGGAAGTGGGAATAGCAGTCATGAGGGAGTAGAAACAAAAAGATCAGTTCCAGGGCTTCCCTGGTGGCGCAGTGGTTGAGAGTCCGCCTGCTGATGCAGGGGACATGGGTTTGTGCCCCAGTCCGGGAAGATCCCACATGCCGCAGAGTGGCTGGGCCCGTGAGCCATGGCCGCTGAGCCTGCGCGTCCGGAGCCTGTGCTCCACAATGGGAGAGGCCACAACAGTGAGAGGCCCACGTACCGCAAAAAAAAAAAAAAAAAGATCAGTTCCATCGAAGTCTCTGTGGCGTTGAATTTGCTCTGAGTTTAAGAAGGAACCAACTGGATTATAAGCCTTGGTGCCAGGCACTTGAGTAGTAAGTTGAGGCTCTCTGTGGCATTACAGGCAACAGGGCCAAGCTGGCAGCATCCCAGTGGCAACAATTCCCTTCTTATTTTCCTCAAGGACTGGTTCAGAAGCTGGCAGCCTCCCCTGATAGACATCACCAGAGTGAGCAGGAGAGGAGGAGACCCTCAGATACGGTGGCCAAGAGAACTGTGTTCAAATATACAAGAAACATCCCCTTAGGTCTCCTAGAAACAGTTGGCCAGGTGGGGAAGGAGAAAAAAGAGGGTATAGTTCCTGCAGTTTTAGATAGGGTTGAGCCAGAGAAATATGATTTGGGTAAAAGCATGATCTTATTTATACTCCTCGGATGGCATGGCCTGGAGAGACATTGCCTAAGGCTCATGGCTTCTTTCATTCTACCCCACTGCTCTATTAAATTCTGTTCCCTGCACCTTCAGAGCAAATCATTCCACATAACACTGTCTGCTTTCTTTGATCCGTGTGACTGGAAGGATGGACCGTCAGCTCCCCTCCCCCACCAACCCCGCCATGGCCCAAGGCACAATCAATTTTAATATGCAGGGGAAATAGACCACACAGGATCTATGGCCTCCCAACAGGGACCTGACATATTAACTGTTGTAATACCTCTAATTCAGTCTATTTACTTTGGGAGAGGCCCGTCTTTCCTGCTCATCATCTTAACCCATACATCGGCTGTGTCATGACTATTTAGAGTGATGGGGGTGATGCTCCGGGCATAGTCATGAGAAGCCTGACGAAGGAACAGCTACAGCAAGCCCACAGAGCTTCAGGGTAATGATGACTAATTCTGTTCACGTCCCTCACCCCTGCCTCGAAATCTTCTCTTGCTTTTTAAATTGGCGTCTGTCGGAGGGAATGAGTCTGCCGGTGTCACCGCTTGGTGCACTGACCCGGAGAAGGAACTCCTTCTTGTCACAAAGGGATGCAAGCGAGAGGAGTAAAGAACAGCAGAGGAGGGAGATGGGGGCCCCTGGGAGGATGAAAGATGAGCAGGGAGAGAAAGGGGGAAACCTCTTCAACCAAATGCCACTATTTTGATTTGAACACTTTTACAGCTTTTGTGACACAGAAGCAGATTATTGAGATGATCTCACCACATGTATGTCACAGCCCTACATAGCTCAAGTTGGTGTATTTTCCAGAAGGGATCTCTATGAGAAGCAAGTAAACGTTTCAGCAGGTGATTCCATACAGGCAACCATTCTCTTTAAACTGCTTAGAACCTACAACAGGGTTTTGACCCTTGATGCATACTTAATTAGCTACAGTGAAAGGAAATCTTTCCACTCAGTATATCTCTAGATCACCAATGTTGAGCTTTTTAGTGATGTAGTTAATTGTCTTTAGATAACAAATGACATGCTTGAGGTCACACTTGAAAATGGAAAAAAAAAAAAACACACATAAAAAAACGCTTCTTCCGGGCTTCCCTGGTGGCGCAGTGGTTGAGAGTCTGCCTGCCGATGCAGGGGGTGCGGGTTCGTGCCCCGGTCCAGGAAGATCCCACATGCCATGGAGCGGCTGGGCCCGTGAGCCATGGCCGCTGAGCCTGCACGTCTGGAGCCTGTGCTCCGCAACGGGAGAGGCCACAACAGTGAGAGGCCCGCATACCGCAAAAAAACAAAAACAAAAACAAAAAACGCTTCTTCCACTTTAAGTTGTGTCTCAATTATTTTCTTTTATTAGAGAGGGTTTTTTTCCCCTTTTACTTTTGTTTTGTTTAAACTCTGAACACCTGTAGGTTTTAGAAAACAAGCAGATTCAAGCTCTAGTTTGGCAGAATCTTCTATCCTCAGATGACATGGTAAAATGCCTTTAATTAATTTCACTCATCTAAGAATGTTTATGTCCTTTTAAAATGAATGATCAAACATTGCGATTTTCTTATTACATGAACAAATCTCTGGGATTACCAAAAAAAAAGTTCCATTAATTTTGATCTAAGAACCCACTAAAGAAAGCCATGGTTGAGAGAGCTGGTTCATGTTTGGGTGATCCTTTCCTCACCTCTCATCTTGGAATAGGTTCTGGCTCAAAACCGATTCCCCAGCAAGACCTGAAAAGGCCTGAGGGAGTCTGGCCCAGCTCCCAGGCATTTTGGTTGGGCAATTCTCAGGAGGCCAGGGTGTTCCTGAGGATAACCCAGGCAGCTCACTGCTGGCCAGGATGAGTTCTGAAATCGTGATCTGGACTCATGCTTGTCAGTCCTGGAGAAAACCCAAAGCCATAGATCTGCTTTAGAATGAGTCTGATCTTCTGCCAGCAGAGAGAGCTGAGGTCAAGGGCAGGATTTTCGAGGTCTTTTTGCCCTCGGAGGAACTCCCTGCCCTCCTTCAGCCCAGACAGAGCCTGGCCAGGAGCAGGAAGGTGTAGATAAGTGACATTCTGCCACTGCCTGACCTGCTTAGGTGAAGGGCTTGAGTTCACACCCCTTGGCTTGAGGCTCTGGCACACTCAAGACAATAAATAATGACAATATTTATTACAATTACTGAACAGCTTCTCTGCCAGGCACTGGGCTAGCTTAATTACAAACAACAGTCATGGTAAAAATTATTTTACCTTTGTTGTTGGTTTTTCCTGTCTGGACGGTAAACTCTTTGAGGAGGGAGTATTCTTTTTTTTTTCTTTTCTTTTTTTTTTATCAGAGTGTCTAGTAGGAGGAGGAACTCCATAAAGATTCAATAAGCTTGAGAGGGCCACAAAGATACCCACGTTCACACAAGTAGCAAATAGCAGGGTCAAGATTCAAACCTAGGTTATAGAAAAGCAAAGTGGAAACTACCCACCTGCACTTCACCCTTATCCTGCCTCTGCCCTGTGTGGGCTCCAACAGGCCACCCTGACTTAGGTGCCCAGTCCTTGAAGAAGACCTCCAGAAAAGTGAAAAGGAGTGAGCTCACAAAGATAACAGCAATTCTGACAATATCAGTACTTCCACTGTACCCAGAACGGAGCCAAAGAATTGTAACTTATCCAAAGGTTGTAATTCTTCTTCTTTCTCTAAACATGGGAAATCTGAAGAGAAGGGGAAGCTGTTGGCTGGCAAAGTCACTCCTTTTGGAGTTTTGGTTTTCTCTTGAGCAGGAACACTCAGATAATTATTAACATATTCACTTAAGCAACTTATTTCTCACTACTTCTACAAAATGATTAGCAACAGGATTGAGTCAGTTTATGAGTCCATAATGATTATGATGAAAATATTATATTTTCAGTCTTTATAACTTACAAAGAACTTCCACATGTATTTTAATTTTTACCATTAAAACTATAGGCATGGAGAGTACTATCATATGGGTAAGAAAACCAAAGTCCAGAGAAAGGGAGAGATTACATGATTCATTTGAAGTTACATGGCTAATAAAAAATAGAGGGTCAAAGTTCAGATCCTGATTCTAGTTTACTGTTCTGTTCACATTGGGAACAGAACAGGAATGGCTCCCAATCCTGGCTGGGTATTAGGATGATTCAAAGATTCTTATTTAATTGGTCTGGGATCAAGCCCAGGCAGCAGTATTTTTGAAACAAACCCAGATATTTGTGCAGCCAGGACTGGGGAACGACCCCGTTATGATTCTGTCTGTTAATGATCAGCACACTTGTCCAGGCATAAACTGGGACCTACGATTTTGTCACTCTAACAGAAGCATCTCAATTATAAACTAATATTTGCAGAATTATTGATATAAGACATTAGTTTCACAAGGGCTATTGATTTTTCAAGGCACCTTACGGGTAGTTTGCCGTTCTCTAGCATTTGTAAGACTGAAGATTTAATTACTAAGTTTATGATCATTCCCTCCATGACTAACCACACATAGAAAAATTTCCTGAGGCGAGAAACCATGTCTAATTAACCTAAGGGTTATTTAGACTAAAGAAAAGAACACTGAAAAGCAACTTAATGAGTCCAATTATATCCTTCAAGCCCAGGAAGGGCATTACCAACATGCTTCCCTTGGACACGAAGCAGGCAGACCTCCCTCTCAGCCTCTTTGCATTCTCTCCCCCAACAAACTGAAGCTTGGCTCAAGAGAGAGTGAGGTGGTGACTACTAATGGTGGTGGTAGTGGTTTTTATATGACTTTTCCGGAAAGTGAAAAGGATATGCCGAGTTAGAGTTCGTTCATGCAGAGAAGAGCCAAGAGAGTCAAGATGAATAGTAGAATACTGTTGATCGGATTAGTCAACATAGCTAGGCTGTGCAGCAGTAGCAACAACACAAACTTCTAAATGGGTTAATATTTCTCAGGCACATTATGCGGTCCCTGTTGGTTGGTGAGGGAGCAGGGGCAGGGGCTCTGCTCCAGTCATCCTGTCATGCAGAGGGCCACCTTCCTGTGATTGGCCATCTGGAAAGTGCAGCCTTCTTGGTCGCCATGTTAGGGGAAAAGAGTAATAGACTGGAAATTATTCATGGACTTTTCACTCCTTCACTCTGTAATTGACACACATATATGGTCATCCTTTGTCCCTCAGTATCTACAGGGGATTGGTTCCAGGACCACCACAGAAACTACAATCGGTGGGTGCTCAAGTCCCTGTATATAAAGTAGTGTGGTATTTGCATATAACCTATACACATCCTCTCCTACACTTTAAATCATCTCTAGATTACTTTTAAGAACAAATAGAATGTAAATGCTATGTAAATAGTTGCTGGCAGAAAGTTCAAGTTTTGCTTTTTGGAACTTCCTGGAATTTTTGAAAAAAATATTTTCAATCCATGATTGGTTGAATCCTGGGATGTGAAACCTGTGGCCATGGAGGGCCAGTTGTACTGTTTTATTAAAAACATGTTTCAAAGTTGAAAAGGGAAAAAATACCTTAATGAATATGCTATTACGTTTTCATGAAAAGCAGGAATTAAATCTTTTGTGCAGCCCACATGAGTCTGGGTTGGCTCCCTAGGACACCTCAAAAGGAGAACTTTTCTGCCTTTTTTAGAAGGGGGAGCAAGTCCCTCCCCAGTCACTTATCCTTAAGAGGGGAGTCGTAGAAGAGGTGATGAGAGGACCACTGTTGATTTCTACCCACTAAGAATAGACTAAGTGATGAAATACTTATCCTATTGGAATAGGTGACTACACAGTGGCCCTGGTGCCTTTCATGTCTATTTGTTTATTCATTTATTCATTCATTCCTCATGGAATTTCCCCTAGAATTTAATAAATGGGCTTGCATTGCATGACTTATATACAGTCATGCCTAGATTTGGTAGCCTCTGGAGTACCCTTCTGATTCCACTAAAGAACTGGAATTAGAAGATTTTTTTTAATGAGCCAGGTTTTGCAAAGTTGAAGAAAATGTATAACAAAGAATAAACTAGAGAATTTTGAAAAGAGCATTACATTACTTTCCCTAGAATGCTGGAGCCTGCATTCTCAGGAAGCTCTCTGCTTAATGAGATACCCTTAGGAGAAAATAAGAGATCTTTTCCATAGTCTTTCCTTTTGGCAACACTTGTTCCCAGCATCCAAGTTTCTCTTCATAGAAGTAAGTGGGCCAACAGAAAGCAAGTAAGCCAATTTGATAACTTCGAGATGGTTTCTGAAATACCCTACCATTACGATGAGCAAGTCTGAGGACAGATCCTCTTCCAAAGCTATTCATGGCAGTTTTTTCACCATGAAAATTAGGCCCAAGACCTTTGTTAAGGGTTGAGAATTCCATATGGAAGAGAAAAATAGAGTTGGAAAAAATTCAAATGACACTGATCAACTTTTAGTTTTGAAGAAAGAGTAAGACTTTGTTTTCTTATCAATTCATACTTAAAGGTAACAAAATCTGTATCCCTGCAAATAAGCAAGATATTTAAAAAATTCTGTGTCAGCGTGCTAATGATGTTGTTGCATGCAGTGCCTTGTAGGAACTAAGTCTTTGATTACTATAATTTATTAAGATATACTTTGAAACAATCTCACACAGGAAAACATTAATAATTTGGTGAACTATTTTAAAAGAATCGATCCATAGCAACACTGAGCATATACAAAATCTAGGTAAGCTATTCCATCAAAACTTTTTCTTTTTAATCAGAAATAGGATGCTTTACACACATAACATGTTCAAAACCACCTAGTTCTTATTGATAACAGTGGTTCTCATCCCTGGCTGCACATTAAAATCATTGAGGGAGCTTTTAAAATTTAGTGCTGATTGAGTCCTGCCTAACCCACTTGAGTCAGAGTCTCTGGGAGGGAAGTCCAGACACTGATATTTTTCAGTGCTTCCCCCAGTGATTCTAACTTGCAATCAGGGTTGGCAGCCACTGCCACAGAACGCTTCTTATCTCTCCAGGCTGCAGCAATATTACGTTCTCCAAACTTCCTGTTTTTATACTTTCTCCCCTTTCTAAAAAGCAGATGTGTGCATATCGCTTCACCTCTCTTAAAGAGTAAGTTTCTGGAGGGTGGAATCCATTCCCCTGGTTTCTAGTAAGGCACTGGCAGGCGCCATGCTGAATAAGTATTAGATGACTGAGTGGCATACTATCTGATCATCTGCATAAATCTAATTCCAGATTTTTAAATTCATAGACTCTAGGGATCCTCTTTCAGTGGAGTAGGAAAGTAATGATCCATGAGGAAATGAAAAGTGAAAAATTAAGATTAGTAATTTGGTGACTCTTGTCCAGATAACACCTGAAATTTAATTGCAGGTGATTTTTCTGACATGTTCTTGGAGATAAAGAAACAAATGCTATAATGGTTTTCTTCGAAGACATTCTGTATAGCAACTTTACAGTTGTCCTTAAAGCAATAATATCAATGAATGGAAAGGAAGTATTTAGGAGCTAGATAAAATCATTTTTTTCCTTCAGAAACTATAATAAAAAAGTGTTTAATATATAGTTGTATTTTGCTATTGTAAACTAAAAATAATAAATAAATGGATCAAAATTGACCAAAATGAAAGTAATGTTTATTTCTCAGTTACCCTTCAATTTACACATCCAAGAATCTGCTCTGTTTTTTACCACCTTCCATCTTGTTCAGGCAACTTACTTGTAACACAGCTCACAACTGGTAACCCTAACCAAATGAACACCAACGTAATGAACCAGTTCCTCAACCAAAGCAGCTGTATGTTCCTGCAGCAGGGGCAACTACTCTCCTACAGACTTATGGCTGAAGAGTTACCAATCCTTGCTGTGTTATCAACAACAGTAGTTTTGTAGGATAGTCGTTCAAACACTAAGTTATCCAAGCACCATATTCAAGAATTTTGCCATATATTTATAATCTCTATACTACTTATAACTCGTTTATATTTTTAAGACAATTCACTTTTTTTAGTTAAATGGATTTCAGAAAAAAACTTCAAATTGCTGTCATAAATTGAAGGTGTTTCTAATAGGAGATACATAAATATTAAAATTAAATGGTTGTTCATCTTGTGTACCACCAACAGTATAAGAACCATCACACAATGGGAAATACCAGCATAAGTAAAATTACATTAAGTATCAATTGCATCCTATGCCA